>NW_015167579.1:423441-423850 GCF_001447785.1 Gekko japonicus | reverse complement strand
ACGGGGGGGGGGGGGTGGTGCCAGTTTGGTTCCCCTAAGGGCCGGCGTGCTCTAGGCGAGCGCCTAGTTCACCTAGTGAGTGAGCCGGCCCTGCCTATATGTAAGGCTTGAGGAAGTCTGTTTCAATGTCTCTGAAGAAGTGTGCGTGCACCCAGAATAAAACTTTGTTGTCTTAAAGGTGCCCCTGGACTCACTTTGTTCTATTGCTTCAGACCAACACGGCTTCCCCCACCTGAATCTCTCCTCTTCCCTGTTCGACTTGAAAGCAAACTCACCTTTCTGCTGTGTCACTTGTGATGTGATAAAAGCAAAAACAGCCTTCTGGTTTTTCACCGCCGCTGCCTTCTTATCCTCTTTTCCAAATAGATGCACTTTTTAATTCTCTCTCTTGCCAATTTGCCTCTCCCCC
>NW_015167579.1:421283-423401 GCF_001447785.1 Gekko japonicus | reverse complement strand
CTGCTTTGATTTACCAGGCGAGGGGGTGGAAGCTGGGGGGGGGACCCAGGGTGCACCGGCACCCGCTGGAAGGTCATTGGTGAAGACAACAGCTCATCCCCACCCCCGGGCTCACCCTTCCCTCCCCCCTCCCTCCTCAAAAAAACATCTCCATCAGCTGAGGATAATTTATGCCTGTCTTCCCCCACAACTACAAAGCAAATTAAAAAAAAAAATACTTTTGGCTGTTCCTCCCGTCCCCCCCCCTGATGACTTCACCCCACCTATTCATATCCCCACTGTTTACTCATCCGGCACATTCACTGCGCCAGACCGTGTGCGGATATTCCGGGCAGGCATCGGCAGCACCCCCCTCCTCTCCTCTCCTCTCCTCTCCACCCCATCCCCCCTCTGACCTTCATTCCAGACCCCACAGAGCCAGCCAGCATCCCCGAGGGAGTGTTCATTCCTGCAACTCATGGACAAAAAAAGAAAAAAGGGGGGGGGGGGATCTTTGGCCCAATGCCAAGGGCAATCAGAGATACCCAAGAGGCTCGGCAATGTCAGCGTTTCCTTGTTCTCTTTTTGGACCTGATCTTTCCACCTTGGGCTTGCTTTGGGGCCGGAGGCTCCTCCGCATGGCTGATGCGGGACTTTCTAGCTCACAGGAGGGTCTCAGGGAACCAGGCCTGCTTCTCCAGCTGAGCCACCAAAGCGACGGCACAGGGCGGCTTGTGGCGGAGGGTGCAGAGGCCCCACGGGGGCTCCCTTCATTCCCAGCCGTCCTCTCCTCCATCCGGCAAGCAAACACGCCCGGAAGCCGGCTAGGGACGACCCAGGAGGGGATGGCCGAGGGTGACAAACTGCCTTGAACTTATTGGGATATTTGGTTCATAGAGCAGGGTTTTGCCCAGTCACAGAAGCGTGCTCCTGAGTGCAGCAAATTGATCTCCCGAGAAGTAGATTGCCCAAAAGGTAAACTTCCATTTATTCAAGTAGATCCAGTTCACATTCAGGTTGCAGTTGATGAGGAGGAGGAGGAGATTAGATTTATACCCCGCCCTTCACTACCCTTACAAACTCCTTTCCCTTCCCCTCCCCACAACAGGCACCCTGTGAGCAGTGTTCCCTCTAAGCTGAGTTAAAGTGAGCTAGCTCACAGTTTTTTAGCCTTTGGCTTACACATTTTTGTCTTAGCTCAGGAAGGATGGTGCCAGAGCAGACTAATTTATGCAGTAACCAAATTGCTCGCTCACAACTTTAATGCCGGTAGCTCACAAAGCAGAATTTTTGCTCACAGGACTCCACAGCTTAGAGAGAACATTGCAGAGTTCTTTCCAGAACTGCCCTTTCAAGAATAGCTTTTGTCAGAACTATGGCTTGCCCAAGGTCATCCAGCAGCTGTGAGTGGAGGAGTGGGGAATCAAACCCGGTTTTCCCAGATTAGAGTCCGCACACTTGACCAATACACCAAAGATGCCTAATGTAAAGAGTACTTTCCCTATTACAAATGGTCATCTTGTCTGGCGTCATGTGTGAGGGACTTGTATCCACAGAAGAGACCTGCGGAGGCATGTGTCTGCCTGGAAGGCCATGTGAATAGGGGGAGAGGACAAAGTAATAGAGGGTCGGGGAGGTCAGAGGGCAGTTCCCAGGTTAAGACAAGGAGTGGCATCCCATTCAAGGAGATAACACCCCTGTACACACCTAGAGTGATATAAAAAGGTAAAGGTTCCCGTGCTCGAAAGCCAGTCGAGTCCGACTCTAGGGTTGCGGTGCTCATCTCCGTTTCCAAGCCGAAGAGCCAGCGCTGTCCGAAGACGTTTCCGTGGTCATGTGGCCGGCATGACTAAACACCAAGGCGCACGGAACGCTGTTCCCTTCCCACCGAAGTGGTACCTATTTATCTCCTTGCAAATTCTTGCTTTCGAACTGCTAGGTTAGCAGGAGCTGGAACTAGAGACGGGAGCTCACTCCGTCATGCGGCACACTCGGGTCTCGAACTGCTGAACTATATAGTGCCCCCTCAATGTCCAGGCATGCTGAGTGGCTCACTCCAACAGAACTGGCCTTGCAGAGAGCATGATGCATGGTTACAGCAGCACGAGTTTTAGGGTGCTTGGAGCCTGAAGGAAAGAG
>NW_015167579.1:384372-421272 GCF_001447785.1 Gekko japonicus | reverse complement strand
TGGGAGCCAGAAGGACCTAGGAGGAAACCACAAGGATTGCTTGTGCAGTGGGTGGGGGACTGCTCTGACCCCCCCCCCAAGTCCATGTATGCAGGAGGGCAGCTCACAACATGAGAAGGGCCACCTTGCAGGGAAAGGCAGGAGCTCAGGAAATATTATTCCCCATTTTACCCACCCCGTGTTCAGTGTCCCCCATAAGCTGAGTTAGTGTGAGCTAACTCACAGGTTTTTAGCTTCCGGTGCACACATTTTTGGCTCAGGAAGGATTGCTCCAACTAATTTATGCAGCAGCCAAATGGCTCGCTCACAACTTGAATGCCAGCAGCTCCCAAAGTAGAATTTTGGCTCACAGGACTCCACAGCTCAGAGGGAGCCTTGCCCGCGTCCCTTCGGATTCTTTAACCAACCGTTGCAACCCATTAGGTTAAAAAGAGAGCATCAGCTGAATACAAACTGGGCTCCACTCACAAATCTCCTCCATCTCACCCTGACCAGCCTTTCCTCTTTGGAAGGGATCCCTCTCACGGGAGGTAACTTGACAGGTGGAGGCCCCTGCTGGCATCGCACTGGATGCCTCACAAAACTGCTGCATCTGGCCCTGGATGCAAATGTAATCTTCTCGGATAATATCATGTTCCAGCGGTCTGTGAATGAGCACGTCTCCGTGCCAACTGTTTCCACTCAAACGGCTTCATTGGCGCAGGTGGGGAGGTGCCACCGGAAAGCTAAGAGGGCACAGAAAGGTCACAGGCTGACTTTGGGAACTGGCAGCCTTTTCATGGTGGACCCGGTTTGCAAAGCGCAATGTCCCTAGAGTGGCCAACAGGCCTGGAGAAAAATGTCCCGTCCCTTTAAGCATTCCCATTGGCTGGAAGGTGTCCTACTAGCCAGTAAAATAAATGGCTTCCTCTCCAGTCCGGGAAGGGCTGCCGTGTGTTTCACAGCTGCTCGAAAAGCGAGAATTCAACCCCTTCCAGAAGCACGACGACGGGGAAGACGCTGCACCTGCTGGACTTCCACGCAGCTGTTAAATGCGCAGGGATCCCTGTCAATGCTCCCTCTGCTGTGGAGTCTAGTGAGCAAAAATTCTACTTTGTGAGCAACTGACATTAAGGTTGCGAGCGAGCAATCTGGCTGCTGCATAAATTAGTTTGCTCTGGAGCCCCATCCTTTCTGAGCTGAGACAAAAAAATGCGTGAGCCAGAGGCTAAGAAACTGTGAGCTAGTTCACACTAACTCAGCTTAGAGGGAACACTGGTCCCTGTCAAGAGACAAGCCGCCAACCTGTGCTAAAATTCCATTCATTTCATAGCGCCATCACTTCCCTTCTTAAATTCCACACCGATTCCCCGGATGCATGCATGCGTGCATCCATCTGTATCCTTCTTTTTCCAGTATTCAAGGATAGCCTCGGAAGCCCTAATCTCGTATCCTCAAAAAGGGTATCATAGCTTTGGAAAAAGCGCAGAAAAGGGCAACTAGAATGATCAAAGGGTTGGAACACTTTCCCTATGAAGGAAGGTTAAAGCGCTTGGGGCTCTTTAGCTTGGAGAAACGACGACTGAGGGGTGACATGATCAAGGTGTATTTTTATTTTATTTTTAATTTATTTATCTTTACATTTATATCCCGCCCTCCCCGAAGGCTCAGGGCGGCTCACAAGATTATGCGTGGGATAGAGCAGGTTGAGAAAGAAGTACTTTTCTCCCTTTCTCACAATACAAGAAATCGTGGGCACTCCATGAAATTGCTGAGCGGTCGGGTTAGAACAGATAAAAGGAAGTACTTCTTCACCCAAAGAGTGATCAACACATGGAATTCACTGCCACAGGAGGTGGTGGGGGCTACAAGCATGGACGGCTTCAAGAGGGAATTAGATAAACACATGGAGCAGAGGTCCATCAGTGGCTATTAGCCACATAGGAACTCTCGGTCTGGGGCAAGGGATGCTCTGTATTCTTGGTGCTGGGGGGGGGCAACAGTGGGAGGGCTTCTAGTGTGCTGGCCCCACTGCTGGACCTCCTGATGGCACCTGGTATTTTTGGCCACTATGTGACAGTGTTGGACTGGATGGGCCTTTGGCCTGATCCAACACCGGCTTCTCTTATGCTCTTATGTTCTCTTGAAGATCTCCCATATAACTACTAGCAAGGACCAACCCTGCTTAGCTTCAGGGGTCGTTTCGTAGAAAAAGTGCTAGGGGAACTCATTAGCATAACTCATTAGCATATGCCACACCCCCTGACATCACCGGAAGTGTGTCATAAGGCCACACCCCCTGAATGCGCTCGCCCGCTTCGGGAGAGGGGATCAAAGTGTAATACAAGCCTCCTCCGAGACTTGATCACACCAATCTCAACTCTCTCTTGGGTCTTGATGCCTGCCAGTCATTCCCCCTGCCTGGGGGAAGCCGCGTTGGACCAAAATACAGTCCAAACTGCTGTAAGGAACACCCGTCCACCCTGAGCACTTACAGGGTGCGTCAAATCGCCATTTTACCCCGACCGGAAGCAGGGGCGGGGCTTCGTCGTGTGTCCCGCCCCCCGCACCTCACCTGGGGGAACGGCGATCCCCCGTGATTCCCCGAATCGACCCCTGCTTAGCTTCCAAAATCTGACGAGACTGGGCTAGCCTGAGTTGAACAGGTCAGGGTGCAAGAGACCTATCCCTTAGAAAAGCTTTCTCCTGGGCTGTTCCATTAGCCTGACGTTCTGGTCCCTTTATAAGGAGACTCTTGGGAGACACGCCTGCAACACCCGACTTCATTAAAACTATAACAGCATTCGGCCAGAAGAAACAAATCAGCTTCAAGCTTAACATTTAACTTCTGCTCCTTGCTTATGGGCTAGCCGTGGGAATGCCACAGTTCCATGGGAGCACAGAAAAAGAAGCGGTAGTGGTAGGGTTTCCAGCCTCCAGGTGGGGCCTGGGGAGCTCCCGCTTTTACAACTGATCCCCAGCCGCAAGAGATCAGCTCCCCTGGAGAAAATGGCTGCTTTGAAGGGTGGACTCTGTGGCACTGGACCATGCTGAGGCCCCTCCCCTCCCCAAACCACGCCCTCTCCTGGCTCCACCCCCAAAGTCTCCAGGTATTTTCCAAGCCAGACTTGGCAACCCTAGGTAGTGGCCAAAGCATTTGTCTTCCTGAGGATTCCATGCACCTCGGTGTCTATTCATGCCAGCCACGTGACTACAGAAAAGTCTTCGGACACCGCTGGCTCTTTGGCGTGGAAATGGAGATGAGCACCGCATCCCTAGATTCGGAGTCCACTGGCTTTCGAGCAAGGGAAACCTATACACAAAAAGGGTTCTAGTCCTCATGGTCGAAAAGACATGTCTGAAAAGGTGCGGCCGTGACTGTCGAACTCTCAGGTCCCAGTGGCTGCAGCTGGACTCTCGTGTTTTTACTCCGCTCCGTGCGCCTCCCCGCAAGGAGCGGAGCCAGAATGCAAAACAGCAACCAAACTGCAGAATAAATTATGCAAAACGAGGGAAATGAGGCAGTCGCCAATTTGCATAATGCATAGAGGTCATGAAATCCAGCTTTTCTTGGCACAGAATTTGGATTGCCTGGATACAGAATTTAAATTTTTTAGCACATGCAGCCCCGACTCTGGCTCGCTGCCTCCTTCAAACAAAACATCTTGGGGCCTCATTAACGGGCTCCTGGCAGAGGTCGTATCTACCTGAGAAGCCAAAATCTACCTGAGCGGCCAAGTGTGGGCACAGGGGGTCTGAACACAGACCACCTGCATCCGCTGTAGGCTTGCCCACTGTCTGGAGAAAAAAAGTCCTGTCCCCTTTGATTTAGACTTGGGCATGTGTAAAGTGGAATCAAGTTGCACCTGACTTGCAACTTACCTGGCTGCTTCTCAGGTAGCAGCCTCTGTAGGGCAGGGGTGTCAAACATGTGGCCCGGGGGCCGGATCCCCCCCCCAGGGCTTCTATCAGGCCTGCAGTGGAACTGGCTGGCTTCTGCTTCTTCTTCCAGTTCTGCTGCTGCTGCTGCATCATCGTAGGTTTGCAGCTTACAGAGACATACCTGAACAGCATACGCAAGACTGCAACAGCACAGACATTTTGATGCAGTAATTCAGAGCAAGAGGTGTCAGTTATCAGACACGGTTAAATAAACAAAATATTGTAAGACTGCTAATGTTTTACACATGTTTTTATTTTAAGTAGGAAAAAACCCCTTTGTGTTTGGGTCCTTTATAAAGTTTATATCTCAGCTCCCTGGCATTACATTTTATTACATATGTGGCCCGGCCCGACAAGGTCTCATTTATGTCAGATCTGGCCCTCCTAACAAATGAGTTCGACACCCCTGCCATAGGGCTTTCAAGGCAAGAGACATTCAGAGATGGCTTGCCTTTGCCTGCCTCTGCATAGACTTTGTTATGTACTCAGTTATTATTATGTGCTAGATGCATAGCCTGCTATGCGAGAACAGGATTGGCAAACAGACCGATCCAGAGAGACATTGACTTCGGCAGGAACAATCCCCGTTGGTCCTAAGCGCAGTATTCTCATTGGACCTTAGCTGTTTTAAAAAGGTAAAGGTTCCCTTGCTCGGAAGCCAGTCGAGTCTGACTCTAGGGTTGCGGTGCTCATCTCCAGAGATCATTTTGGGGGGAACGCGGGGGATCGCAGTTCCCCCGGGTGAGGTACGGGGGGTGGGGCACATGACGAAGCCCCGCCCCCTGCTTCCGGCTGCCCCGCTTCTGGCCCTCATTCAGCCAGGAGGAGGCAGGAGAAGAGGGAGGGTAAGTTGCTTCCTCCCTGCCTCTCCCCACCCCTGCCTGCCTGGGGCCAGGGAGGGCCTTCATGGGGCTTCCTTCCACTCCCACCGGCCTTGCAGGTCCACCACCGGGCCCCTCATGGGGCTCGGCAGTGGAGCTGCAAGGCCGCCGCCAGCGGCCGGGACCGTTGGGGGCAGGGTTTGTGGCCTTATGACACACTTCCGGTGATGTCAGGGGGTGTGGCATATGCTAATGAGTTATGCTAATGAGTTCCCCTAGCTCTTTTTCTACGAAATGACCCCTGCTCATCTCTGTTTCAAAGCCGAAGAGCCAGTGCTCTCCGAAGACGTTTCTGTGGTCATGTGGCTGGCATGACTAAACGCCAAGGCGCACGGAACGCTGTGACCTTCCCACCGAAGTGGTACCTATTTATCTACTTGCAATTTCTTGCTTTCGAACTGCTACGTTGGTAGGAGCGGGAACTAGAGACAGGAGCTCACTCCGTCATGCGGCACCCGGGTCTCAAACTGCTGAACTACTGACCTTCCACAGCCTGCAGTTCAGCGTCTTAACCACTTGAGCCACCACAGCTCCTTAGCTGTTTTAGAGGTGTGGTTTTACCAGTTCAAAACGTATAAAGTTGGCTTGTTCTGATTGTCCTGTGTTAAGTTATGAGCTGAATAAAGAGATCACCTTGCTTAAGAGCTGCCTCGATCTCAGCTCATAATAGACTTCCTTGGAGGTCTCCCATCCAAATACTGACCAGGGCTGACCCTGCTTAGCTTCACCAGACCTGATGAGGTTGGGCTCACCTCAGCCCTCCAGGTCGAGACAACAGAGACTTAATGGGATGCCATTTAGAGACCACGAGATGTTATTTACCAGGTGATGCTATTTAACCCCCTGCCTCTATTCAAAGGGCAGGTGGTTTTTCTCCAGGCTTGCTGGCAATCCTGCACCACAGATGTCCAAAAGAGAAGTCCGGAATCATGGAAATCCTCCAGAATGATCCAGGCAGGGCTTTGTAAGAGAGCAGAGAGTTCAAAGTAAGGGAGAAACTATTACGCTTGCCAGCAATGCTCCCTCTGAACTGTGGAGTCTTGTGAGCAAAAATTCCACTTTGTGAGCACCTGGCAAAGCTGTGAGCGAGCGATTTGGCTACGATAGGGGTCATTTCCTGCAGGAGTGCACAGGAGCGGCACTCCGGCAGTAAAGAGCCCAGGGGGCGGGCACATGCAACAAGCCCCACCCCCTGCTACCAGCAGCCCTCAGTCAGAGCAAGAAGCAGCCAGGTAAGTTGCAGAGCTCCCCCTGGCCCCCCAGCCCAAAACAGTCCAGTGGCACCTTTAAGACCAAGTTTTATTCAGGTACAAGCTCTCCCTCCTCTGCATGGACAGATCTGCACGTTCCCCTCCCCCCAATAGCTAGCAATCCAAAACAGTCCAGTGGAGCCTGAGCGGTGGGTGTCGCCTTCTGACAGACTTCCGGTGATGGCAGGGGGTGTGGCACATGCAAATGAGTTATGCTAATGAGTTGTGCTAATGAGCTCCTGCACCTCTTTTTCTACGAAATGACCCCTAGGCTACGGCATAAATCAATTTGCTCTGGAGCCCTGCTTCCCGAGCCGAGACAAAAACGCGTGAGCCGGAGGCTAAAAAACTGTAAGCTGGCTCACACTAACTCAGCTTAGAGGAAACACTGGTTGCCAAGTCCTTCCGAGTACCAGCGGGGGTAGGGGGATGGGGGAGTCGGGCTGCCAGATCCAGGTTGGGAAATTCCTAGAGATTTCGGGGCACAGGGCCTGGGGGCACAGGGGGAGGGTTGCCAGCTCCAGGTTGGGAAACTCCTGGAGATTTCAGGGGGGACCCTGGAGAAGACAGAGACCGCAGTGGGGTACAACGCCATAGTAGAGTCCACCCTCCGAAGCCTCCGTTTTCTCCAGGGAAGCTGATCTCTGCAGTCTGGAGATCAGCCGTGATTCCTAGGAGAAGCCGCCTCCTTGCAAACACGCTCATGCAAGCGGGCACCGTAGTTTCGGCTCTGGTTGTTTTCCTGCCCCTCTCTCCTCCTCTTCTTTCTCTCTCTCTGCCGAAACCCGTTTCCTAAACTTCATCCTCTACAGCTTGTTCCCAGTCCCGTTCGGGTGACGCCGTCCTGGTACGTCATCTGCTGCCTGGCAGGCGGCAGTAACACTCCCAAGAGCCCCAGAGCAGCTTCAACAGGCCCCGTCAATCCCCAGTGAAGCGCTGCCTGGTGCAGAGCCACATCCTGAGGTCTAGCAAACCCTTTTCACCATTTCATTCCAGCCAGAAGGCCATGGCCTGTTTCCCCAGGGTTGCCAAGCTCCAGGTGGGACCTGGAGATCTCCTGGAATCAGAATCGGTCTCCAGACAACCAGTATCAATTCCCCTGGAGAAAATGGCTGCTTTGGAGGGTGGATCCCATGGCATTTCTGCTGAGCTGCCTCACCAGATTCTACCATCCTCAAGCGCCACTCCCAAATCTCTAGGAATTTCTCAAGCTAGAGTTGGCAACCCTATGTAACTGGAGGAAGTGGGAAGACTGGGCTAGATGGTTTGCAAGGGCTGTGTAAGACCTGGCTGAGTTTGTTTTTCCTCTGCTGTACGTACTTAAAGCCCGGGTGTGTCCAGAGGCACAAGCCAAAGGGTTCTTGGCCTTCACTTGTTCCTCTGGAGGGCCAACAATAGGGCACAGAGGCCAAGGCCTTCCCCTGATAAGAACACAAGAAGAGCCCTGCTGGATCAGACCAATGGTCCATCTCGTCCAGCATCCTGGCTTACCCAGTGGCCAACCAGTTCCTCTGGAGGGCCAACAACAGGGCACAGAGGCCAAGGCCTTCAGAAGAACATCAGAAGAGCTCTGCTGGATCAGACCAGTGGTCCATCTTGTCCAGCATCCTTTCTTACACAGTGGATAACCGGTTCCTCTGGAGGGCCAACAACAGGGCACAGAGGCCGAGGCCTTCATAAGAACGTAAGAAGAGTTCTGCTGAATCAGACCAGTGGTCCATCTTGTCCAGCATCCTGGCTCACCCAGTGGCCAACCAGTTCCTCTGGAGGGCCAACAACAGGGCACAGAGGCCGAGGCCTTCCCCTGATGTTGCCTCCTGGCACTGGTGTTCAGAGTAGGGTTGCCACCTCACGAAACCGTAGCGGCGGGGGAGAGCCCAGCCGGTCCGGGAGCCTCTTCCAAATTTTCCCCTCAAATGGCGTGGCCCCGCCCCCAGCGTGCGACGTTACTTCCGGTGACGCGCACGCCGGGGCGGAGTTCCCCCCGGGCCCGGATTCCCCGGCGTCGGGTAACGGGCCTCCGGGGCGGGGGGAATTCCGCCCTACCGGGGGGGTTGGCAGCCCTAGTTCAGAGAGTTCTACCACCTCTGAATGCAAAAGTCTCTTTCAGCATCTAAGGGCGAGGGACTTCTCAGTCGTAGAATGTGCCTTTCAGAAAACCGCATGCCCCTGCATCTCTCTTTCTCACTTTCGAAATTAAACCTTGAGTAAAACAGGCATCAAGTAATCCCCATTAAAAATGAACACCCACTGCTGGTTTGTTTTGGGGGCTGGAACATATCACCTTTGCCCAGCAGGGGGCAGAGGTTCTTGCAGCTTCCAGGGACAAAGGTGAGAAATGCTGACTTGGATCAAAGGACGCAGTCAGAGCCAGTTTTCTGTGTCAGAATCCCTCAGCCTAGGATCCTATAAAATGGGGGCATTAAATTTATTTCCACTGGTGTTGGCTGTGAAAGAAGGAATGATGTCTAGAGCAGAAAAGAGTCACTGTGTGTCAGAACCCACTTTGCCAGAGGTATGGGACGGTCACCTAAATTTGGAGGTGGACTGGCCTGCTAAACATTCAGGGATTGTTCCCGATGGACTGCTGCCCTGAAGGACCGCAGGCAGTAAAGGACGACTGAGCCGATCCTCCGCGGAGGATGCACAGCTCAGATCCGACCCACAAAGGCAAAAGTTGAGCCTGCATTAAGTTGTCGGCAGGGGTCATTTCCTGCAGGAGTGCACAGGAGCGTAGCTCCGGCAGTAAAGAGCCCAGGGGGCGGGCACATGCAACAAGCCCCACCCCCTGCTCCCAGCAGCCCTCAGTCAGAGCAAGAAGCAGCCAGGTAAGTTGCAGAGCTCCCCCCGCCCCCCCTGGCCCAAAACAGTCCAGTGGCACCTTTAAGGCCAAGGTTTATTCAGGTACAAGCTCTCCCTCCTCTGTGAGGGCAGATCTGCACATTCCCCCCCCCCCCATAGCTAGCAATCCAAAACAGTCCAGTGGAGCCTGAGTGGTGGGTGTTGCCTTCTGACACACTTCCGGTGATGTCAGGGGGTGTGGCATATGCAAATAAGTTATGCTAATGAGTAATGCTAATGAGCTCCTGCACCTCTTTTTCTATTAAATGACCCCTGGTTGTCGGTGCCATCCGCCAGGTCTCATCAGAGCACCTCCTCTGGGGCGACCTGTGCTGCTAGGGCTGGTCCGTTCAGTTTGCTCCTGGAATTTTTAAATGTTCCAGTTTGCCCCAATGGACAGATAGCCAGCTCCCAGTTGGGAAACACATGGAGATTTGGGGGGTGGAGCCTAAGCAGGGTGGGGTTTGGGGAGGAGCTTCAGTGCAATATAATGCCATAGAGTCCACCTTCCAAAGCAGCCAGGGGAGTAGATCTCTGTTGCCTGGAGATCAGTTGTAATTCCAGAAGATCTCCAGCCACCACCTAAAGGTTGCACCCCACCAATGTTCATTGTGAAAAATTGATTCAAGTCCAATTGCAGTCCACGAATTTGCTTCTTCCTTTTTTGTTTCTTCATTCTACGTCATGCAGTGCTGCTGCTGCTTCCAACAATTGCCAGGCGACTACAGATTTTCCGGGTAAACAATCTGTTTCCCTCAATGCTTCGTCAGGTCGCTTTATACTTGGAGCCCATCCTCTACATCTCCTACTCAAAATTAATCTTGTATTTTCTCGGCATCTGCTGGCTCTCATTCAGCTAAAGCTTGGCTACCCCAACCGATGCTGATACCCATCATACAGACAGAACAAAACATGTTTATTTTCTTCTTCCCTCTTTATGCAGGATATATATAAAAGCGTTTTGGGGTGGCCAAGCTCAATGTGCGGCAAAATCAGTTGGTGCCCTGAACCGCCACTCAGAAGTTGCTGCTGCTGTTGGCTGGGTGCGTGGCGGGGTCCCGCCCACAGAACCCCTGGCCAGCCTCTCACCCTCAGTCTATAGGGAGATGCCAGACAGGATGGACCCTCTGGCGGGCGGAGGCAGTGAGGCATCCATGTCTTTACTCCCTATGCGCCCAATGGCAGGAGGCCGTGCCATGCTGCCACCCTCCGGCCCCAGCCAGCCTGGCCTGTGCTGCCGCCTTCTTCCTTGCCACACTCTGGACGCAGCCTCCTTGTGCCTCCCTCCTGCACCCAGCCGATCGAGTGAGGCCAACAGAGAGCCGGGCCTTGGATGGGGGGGGGGGCGAGGGCGAGGGAGACAAGACAGCAGCTCCCCGCTCTACCTTGCTCTGGCCTCCTCTCTGCTGGCACTGATGTCGCCTCCACACGACCTGCTGAGAGGACGGGAGTGAGGGGCGGTGGGCAGCCAGGAGGGAGGGGAGTGGCCAGCACCGCTGCCGCCCAGGGGACACCACACGCCGGTCGGGGCCACTGCCAAGGGGAGCAGCCCAGCAGAACGGCCAGGTGACGCTGTGAGCAGGGGACAGGGTCCTGGGCGCAAGGTGAGAATCTCGAGAGAAAAGGCTCTGCGGAATCAGGGGCAAGACGCGGTGGAGGGCTAGCTCCAGGTTTTTGCAGGCCCTGGGCGACAAACTATATCCCAGTCTCCCTTGCCCTTTGGCACCTCTCCTTCCTCTTATAGCCACACCTCTTCTCCACATTGACCCCTCCCCTTGGCTCCACCGTCCCTTCTCTAACCACACTCCTTGTGGATAAGGAGGATGGAATGGGCTTGTTGGAAGTAGCGTCCGGTCTTGACAGTGCTAACAATTCAATTCAATTCAATCTAATTTATTGCGGCAGGAGCCAGTAAAACAGTACAATTCTGATATAAAAGGGATTTAAAAAGTAATAACATGGGGATAATATAAAAACATTAACAGGAGAGAGTTAATAAAATTAGTAAAGTAAAATAGTGTTAATAAGAGAATCATACAATTTTTTCAGCTAAAATAAGTTTACGTTTCCTAGATTCCACCATATTAGCCATGCATGGGCATATACGTTCATGCATTGGGACTCGAGTGAATTTACCTTGCAGTACAGTGGAAGGGAGTGCCTCAAAGCGGGCTCTGGAAAAGGCCCATCTATAGGGTTCATAGGTAATGTTAACTAAATAAGGGGCAACAGTAAAATTTGAACAAGATTTTATGTTTCTGTAGTTCTCGGGTAGCAAAGCTTCTTCATTTTGTGATTCAATATCACGAAGCCTCTGCATGACAGCTGTTCTTGCCTTGTATAGGCTTCCATAGAAGAGATCTTCTGGGAATAGGCCAATCTGATTTCATTTATTAGGAATTTGTGTGGACCAGGCAGGGTAAGGATCCGAGGCTAAAAAGTAAGGTTTTGACCGTGCTAACACTGGGCTCCCAGTTCACCCTCAGTCCCTGGCAACTGCCTTGGTTCTCCAACATGTATGCAACAATAAGCCACCATACGGCAAAAAATTAAGAAGCAAAGCAAAGCTGTGTAAAAAAGACACTATGGCCCCGATCACACGAGAGGTTTTGGGCCAGGAGAGGAACTGATCGGGGGCACAGCAAACGGGCACGATCCCGCAGCAACATCTGGGAAGCGTGGCGCGCCTGTTCCCGATCCGTCCCTTCCACCCAAAACCCCGCATCAAAAATAAACCACCTACCTAGGTGGTTCTTCAGGAAAGGGCGCATCAAGACCGGCCTTGGGATCGCTGGCGCGTCTTTCCGCTGGCTCATCCCCGGCTCCTGGCCGAACTGCGCATGCTCAGACATGCGCAGTTCGGCAGCCTCCCCCTCCCGACTGTCGCTTCCTCCCCGGCATCCGTGGGATCCCGCCGCGGCGTCTCTATTTTGGTGCGGCTTTTAAAAGCCGCACTTTGCCCGGTTTTTTTCCTGCCATGTGGCAGGGACCTAAATATAGCTAAAGCTCATCTGTTCATAAAGAGAAACAAAGTGCTCCATGATTACATACAGAATTACAAGAATACATATCGTACATAAATAGTACGCAAATTACAGCCAAGTAAGAAACTATTGTAGATAAGTCAAGTACAGTAACAAATGGTTGCCAAGTACTTGACTTATCTACAATCGCACAATTGTTGTAATTTTGTACGTAGTCATGTAGCACTTTGTTTCTCTTTATCAATATATGAGATACAGCTATCTTTAGCGGGTTTTTTACACTTGTTTTGCTTTTTGGTTTATCGACAGCCATATTCACAGCCTCTACGCAACAGCCCTGTAAGGAAGGCCAGCATGATTATTATTCCCATAGTTCAGAAGGGACACTCAACGTGAACAGCAGAACCACTTGCCAAGGGTCACCTACTGACTGAGGTGAGAGCTAACACAAGGGTTGCAGAATTCCCATCTTGCACTGACCTCCACACCTCAGATGTTTGGAGACCATCTAGTACATTTTAGATGTCAAAATTTGTACATAAGTATTCTGAGGAGAATGTTAGGAAGCAAATCCATTTCGCAAATAAACATGTCACAAATCAAGCTGTGTCGCTCAGTTTCAGCTGGGGTTCTGCTGGTCAAATTGTGGAGTTCAGCCCCTATAAACAGAGTCTCCCTTTGGCAAATTGGTTTATTAGCGTAAAGGAGTTCTGCCTTGCCTTGAAACCTGTTGATCTCCTAACAAAAATATGCACCATATTGCTAAAACAGGCGTCCTCCCATAGCAAATGTAATGCCAGTGATTAAAAAGGGATCCAGAAATCGTCCAAGAAAATTTCAAGCTAGCTGGCCTCACGTCTTTTCTGACTATATTGGTGGCTATTATTATTAATGACAGAATTGTTAGGCATGTTGAGGAACAAGATCTGCTGAGGAAGGATCAGCATGGCTTCTCTAAAAGGAAGTCCTGCCTCACCAGCTTCTTGGAGTTCTTTGAGAGAGTTAACAGACATGTCTTCAAGGGCCACCCAGTACACAATATTCTCCTGCTCATTTGTGGGCCTTCTGTAAACATTTGGCTAACCACAATGTGAAACAGGACTAGGTTAGATGGCCGATTTCTCTGATCTAGCACGGTTGCCATTATATCCTTAAAGACAACTGTGGCCTTGTTTGCACACAGTGCGGAATGAGATGGTACAGGCTCAGGGTGGTAAAATGGGTTGTCCCATAGCAGGTGTGGGGGATACCAGAGTCAGATGTTTCCTCCAGTTAAAAAAACCCCTCTCTGTAATTAAAAAAGACATAGGCCCCTGCCACACGGGGGGGGGGGGAACACCGGCAAAGTGCGGCTTTTTAAAGCCGCACCAAAATAGACACGCCATGGCGGGATCCCATGGATCCCATGAGCCGCGGCGCCGTTGCTCCCTGGCACGATCAGATGCTGGGGAGGAAGCCACGGTCGGGAGACCAAGGCAGCCGGCTGCGCATGTGTGTGCATGCGCAGTTCGGCTGGGAGCCGAAAATGCGCTGGCAGAAGGATGCGCCGGCGATCCCATGGCTGTGCTTGCAGCGGCCTTTCAGGTAAGACCTCCTCAGGAGGTGGTTTAGTTTAGATGTGGGTTTTCGGCCGGAAGGGTCGGATCGGGGACGGGTGCGCAACGTTTCCCAGATGTTGCGGTGGGATTGCGCCCGTTTGCTGCGCCCCCGATCCGTCCCTCTCGCGGCCCAAAACCTTTCGTGTTACCGGGGCCATACTAAGGAGAAATATTCCTGTCTTCTTTATTCCTTTATACGCTAGTTTTCTCCTTGCAGCGAGTATTTATTATGCAAGGGAACATGCACAAGTGGGATTCCTGGCCTGCAATCTGTAGTGGTACAGTCCAATCTACCACATTAGGGCTCTACTGCCTCGGTTCTATTCATGAACCAGGGCAGAGCTAATATAATATGAAGAGGAGGGATATAAAAATTGAGTGTTATTGTTTTGCAGTATTGGTCTGAAAGACAGACAAAAAACCCCAGCTGGGTCGTGTTTGTTCCGTTTTCAGCGTGTGCCATTTCATTTAATATGGATGAGGCGCCTCTCTAGCTGGGCGCAGCGGCAGTTCAACTGATAGGCGGGCAAGGCCAGGGATGGCAAGATAGACAGGCAGAGACGGAGGAGCAGAATGAAGATTGACGGGCAGGCCGAGAGTGAGAAGGGGCCGGGGAAAGAGATAAATACAGACATTGAGACAGCAGGGATGACAACAGAGCAACAGGAAGGGGAAGGAAACCAGGAGGATGGGGAGGGAGGAGTCACATGGACACCAGGGACTGGAGACAGAAGGAAAGGCGGGCAGAGAAACGGGGGAGGGAATGGGAAGGGCTTAATGTGAACTACCAAGGCAGCAAAACGGGAATTAAACACTGCAGAAAACAGCGCTGCTGGGCATGTGCAGAATACAGTTCCCCTCATCTAAAGGTCTGGGATGAGGGGGAAGTCCGTCCCCCCCGCCCCAATGCAGCTTGCAGGATAGTTGGAGACCCAGAACCAGCACGGCGTAGTGGTTAGAGCACTCGGCTTGGGTATCAGCAACTCACGTTGGAATCCCTGCTCTGCCTCAGAAGCTTGCAGGGTGGCCCTGGGCCAGTCACACGCTCCCAGCCTAGCCTACCTCACAGGGTTGTGGGCACAATTTCTGACACCCCAATAATTGAAATGATTAGAGGCAGACAACCAGAGTCAAGATTTAACAAGCTTTATCTGCAGAGAAAGCAAGTGGAACCTCTTGCAAGGCAGAAGTTCCCTGAACAAAGGTTACACAGCGTTTTTAAGCACAAGCATTTCCTTTAACCTGACCGGGGAAACAAAGAGAGAGAAAAAAACTCTTCATTTCCACATAGGCCGAGGTAATCTGACATTACATCCTTTCCAGTTTACGCCTACTTCACATCACCTTAATCTGTTCCCCCCTCCCTTCACATACATCGTGTGTTCATGCTAATAAGGCATTATGTATGCAGAGGTGCGTCAGTAAATATTTATCAGCTAATTACACCTGCGTGATACCTAAAAGTGACTTGACCTTTCTGTTACTAAGCAGAAGCTGTGGTTTTTCTTTGAAGTACAGGGCTCTTTTTGAAGAAAAAGCCCAGCAGGAACTCATTAGCATATCAGGCCACACCCCTGACAGCACAGCTCATTGGCCCATAACCCCCATGTTACCAGAAGTGTGCTCATCCAGCCACACCCACCTTTTGCTTCTTATTCTGTTTACCTTGTTTGTTGTCAAAACCCAGGGCCTTTTTTTGCAGCAGGAACTCCTTTGCATGTTAGGCCACACACCCCTGATGTAGCCAATCCTAATGAGTTTCTGCTGTTGGGTGTGGCCTGTTATGCTAATGAGTTCCTGCTGGGAGTGGCCAACTCGGGAGCCAGCCGGAACTCCGTTCCTGTGTGTTCCTGCCCAAAAATAGCCCTGGAAGTGCACCTACAAACCGTTTTCAACTAAAATACTGCAGGTGTTCTAGTATGTGTTAACCGCATGCCTAACTTTCAAGTTGACTACAGAGGTTATGTCTGGCTCAATTAGCAGAAGCTGTTCTAACAAAGAGATTTCTAATATAAGGGTCCCCCAAGATTTCCCCATAATGAGTTTACCATGATGAGTTCTTCCCAAATTCACTCTTTTCCTCCCCTACAGGGTTGTTGGGAAGATAAAATGGAGGAGAGGAGAGGGATGGAAGCTCCTTTGGGTCCTCGCTGGGGAGGAAAGTGGTATCTTAATTAACCAAATAGATTCTATGAAACGAAGCATTTCAGTGAAGTGGAGAATATTAAACAGGCCAATAGCAAAAGGTCTCTCATACAGACAAAGAAGAGGCAGCTGTACGAACCACCCAATCTGCTGGGAAGGTCTTCCTCTCAATGCACTTTGAAAAGAACCCATGCATTTCACTGACGTTTGGACAAGAGAAGTCACAGTTGCACTGACGGGTGATAATTTGTTAGTTCTCATTCTGCTACCGTTTCCAGATGGGAATAGGGTTGCCAAGTCCATCTTCCACCCCCAGCGGGGGACTTTGGTGGTGTTCCTGGAGGGGGTCACATCGGGGATGTCCGCCCCCCCCCCCGCGCGCCGGGTCTCCAAAAACGGCAGTTCTCTGCACTTAAAGGAGCCGGTGTTTCCCTTTTAAGCGCAGGAGCTGGCGTTTCCCCTTTAAGAGCAGCCGCGTTTCCTTTTTAAGTGCACGAAGCTGGCATTTCCCTACTCCCTACAAGCCTGATCTCAAGCGGAGATCGGGCTTGGGAGGAAACACGGGTTCCACACACTTAAAGGGAGAGAGAGGGGTGGCTGTGGGTGTTGGGGGTGGGGCTTCCCCTGCCGGCCATCTGGCCAGCAGCGGGTAGAACCCCCCTAAAACGGGGGACCCCTGGCAAACCAGGGGGTTTGGGCAACCCTAGATGGGAAGGTGGCCTCGGATCTCAGGTGAAGCCACAGAGGACACGTGCCTCAGTTACTGACGTGTCAGTCAGGGAAGGCCTCTCTCTGCCCTGTTGTTGGCCCTCCAGAGGAACTGGTTGGCCCCTGTGTGAGACAAGATGCTGGACTAGGTGGACCCCTGGTCAGATCCAGCAGGGCTCTTCTGATGTCCTTATCAGGGGAAGGCCTCGGCCTCCATGCCCTGTTGTTGGCCCTCCAGAGGAAATGGCTGGCCACTGGGTGAGACAGGATGCTGGACTAGATGGACCCCTGGTCTGATCCAGCAGGGCTCTTCTTGTGTTCTTATCAGGGGAAAGCCTCGGCCTCTCTGCCCTTTTGTTGGCCCTCTAGAGGAACTGGTTGGCCTCTGTGTGAGACAAGATGCTGGACTAGGGCTCTTCTTAGGTATAGCTGTACACAGTAAAGAAAAACTGTGAATGCACCAAAACGTTGAATGCACTAAAAGGTAAGGCACTGTGTGGAGGGATGTATGTTAAGCTTTAGTTCCCCTATCCCACAATCTATAGTTTTGTTTAAGACCTGAGCTCTTTCACACCAGACCTGAGCATTCTGGAAAAGGAGGAAGAGGAAGGAGAGGAGGAGGAGGAGGAGGAGGAGGAGGTTGGATTTATACCTCCCCTTCACTACCCAAAGGAGTCTCAGAGCATCTTATAATCTCCTTTCCTTTCCCCGCCCCATAACAGACACCCTGTGAGGTAGGTGGGGCTGAGAGAGCTCTTTTGAGGACTGCTTGTGAGAGAACAGCTCTGAGAGAACTGTGACTGACCCAAGGTCACACCAGCAGCTGCATGTGGAGGCGTGGGGAATCAAACCTGGTTCTCCCCGATTAGAGTCTGTGCTCCTAACCACTACCACCAAACTCAATCATGACACAGAACGTCTTGTTATGCTCCCTGCGCCTGCTCTGCAGGGGAGAACTTTCTCTCTGAAATGGGGGAAATTTTCATTTTCTGCAGTGTGAGCGGACAACCTCTCAAGAACATCATTTCCTGAAATGCATTTACCACTCAGTCTAATAAAAACAGTTCTGGAGCAGATTTCCTTATATAACCAGCTTTCATTCTGCTATTCAAGAACCCAAGTCACTTTTTCTTAAGTGGTGGAAGAACAGAATCCGTATACAGCATTTATTTCACACACCCCTATTAACCAGGACGGAATGTGGAATGGTATGGTAGAGCCCAATCTCCTCTGCTTCTCCTTTGCCTCGAAAGTCCCTTGCTGGGGTCGCCAGAAGTTGGAAGCTAAGCGGGGTCAGTACTTGGATGGGAGACTACCAAGGAAGAATTTGCCAGTGGAAGCAATGGCAAACCACCGCTGCTTGATCATTTGACTCGAAAACCCGATGGGGTTGCATTAAGCTGGCTGCCAGTGTTCCCTCTAAGCTGAGTTAGTGTGAGGTAGCTCAGTTTTTTAGCCTCCGGCTCACACAGTTTTGTCTCAGCTCAGGAAGGATGGCTCCAGAGCAAAGTAACTTATGCAGTAGCTAAATCGCTTGCTCAAAACTTTAATGCCAGTAGCTCAGAAACTAGGGTTTTTGCTCTTAAAACCAGTGTTCCCTCTAAGATGAGTTAGTGTGAGCTAGCTCACAGTTTTTTAGCCTCCGGCTCACATATTTTTGTCTTAGCCCAGGAAGGATGGCTCCGGAGCAAACTAATTTATGCAGTAGCCAAATCGCTCACTCACAGCTTTAATGCCAGTAACTCACAAAGTAGAATTTTTGCTTACAAGACTCCATAGCTTAGAGGGAGCATTGCTTAAGACTCCACAGCTTCGAGGGAGCTATAGCTGACACATTGACACTAACTAACCCGAATAGCTTCTCCTGTATACTTAAAAACAAAAGCAATAAATTCAGTTTGAAAACGGCTAATATTTTTCTGCTTTGAATTATGAACACGAAACTTCAGCATAATTTATAACCTCGTTGGCAACAAGACAAGTGGCGATCCTGAGTGTGGTTCAGCTGTTCAGAACCCCTCGATCTGAGCAGCCGAACTCTGTGCAGGATTGTTCCATAGTGCCTTGCTGCTCTGGGCCGGGCATTCTCCCAGAATTGCGACTGATTGACAGAGATCAGTTCCCCTGGAGAAAATGATGGGCTCAAAGGGTCCAGTCTATCATATGCCATGAATTTTAGGTGCAATGCCTCCCCAAATCCCTCATCCACAAGCACCACCCCCAAATCTCCAGGAATTCCCCAGGTCAAAGTTGGCAACCCTACTAAAGGTAAAGGTTCCCCTTGCTCAAAAGCCAGTCGAATCCGACTCTGGGTTGCGGTGCTCATCTCTGTTTCCAAGACAAAGAGCCAGCGCTGTCCGAGGACGTTTCCGTGGTCATGCATGACTAAACGCCGAGGTGCACGGAACGCTGTTCCCTTCCCACCTAAGCGATACCTATTTATCTACTTGCAATTTCTTGCTTTCGAACTGCTAGGTTGGCAGGGGCTGGGACCAGAGACGGGAGCTCACTCCGTCATGCGGCACTCGGGTCTCGAACTGCTGAACTACTGGCCTTCCAGCCTGCAGTTCAGTATCTTAAATAAGTATTAAATAAATAAGTATTCACACTTATTTGGAAGTAAGTCCTGGCCACCAGCAGGGAATGGAGTCGGGCTTCAAAGTACAACCCTCTGCGTACTTCCTTGGGAGTAAGCCCAATTGAGCTGGGGGGGTTCCTTCTGAGTAAATCATGCACCCGGTCAAGCTGGCACTTCCTCAGTGGTGTCTTTTGGGCTGAGCAGCACCCAGAATGGCCATCTTCCCAGGATCATTCCTGGAGGGATAGTGAGCATTAAGGCTGGAACAGCTGACGGGGCTTGTTCCCTCTTCTTCTCTGGAACGCAGGAGGGAAGGCGGGGAGGGAGAACTAAACTGGGTCAGGGAGCCTGAAATGTTTTGCTGAAGAAGCATCCGAAACGTTCCCTGCAGACCAGAGCGCTCCCCCTCCCTCCCTCCCTCCCTCTTCTCCCAGCCCGGGCAGGTGTGGCTGAGTCTAAAAAGCATCCCGGCTCCGTGGGCTATATTTAGCGCCTGATTGTCATGCGTGGATTGATGACCCACTGCTAAACAGCTGCAATGCAGCTTGAGTCCTGGGAGGCTGTGGATGGGCAGGCCGGGAAGGGTGGGGGAGGAGGTCCCACCTGCAGGGAGCTGCAGGGGTGGAAAGCTGTCCAGCTGTTCGGGTCTGACAGACACCAAACCGGGCTCTCCGAGCTGCTGCTCACGTTCTCGGCCACTGCCTTCGGATTTCTGCATTTTTTTTCCTGGCTACATCCTCCCTCTGGGTGGCTGCAGAACAGGTTCCTAACTCTGAGGCGGCTGGTGGGCAAAGGACTGAGGACCACTCAGGAAAACCACAGCGGCTCGTGCACCTCGGCTGGGGGAGAAGCGAGAATGAAGTGCCGAAGCATGAATATAATGAATTTAAATCTGAGACTGGATTTTGGAGCTCAGGCCGACCGATGGCCTGAGGCCAGGGGGGTGGATCATGCTAGAGCGGCCTGCTGCAGACCGCATAAAAATCTGGACTTTTGAGAAGCAGAGTGGTGTAGTGGTTAGAGCAGGGTGTCAAACATGTGGCCCGGGGGCCGGATCAGGCCCCCGGAGGGCTTCCATCAGGCCCGCAGTGGAACTGGCCATCTCCTGCTTCCAGTTCTGCTGCTGCTGCTGCATCATCACTAGCTTTGCCAGACTCTCTTAATCATTCAGCCATTTCATGTTTTAACCTGGGTCCTAGACTCAGAACTCTGAGCGTGACATTTCTGTGGTGAATGTCAATAAATCAAAAGTAGCTTACGGAGCTAATGTTTTAAGCATGTTTTTATTTAAAGTAGAAAAATAACCCTTTGTGTTTGTGTCCTTTATAAAGTTTATATCTCCACTACCTGGCATGACATTTTATGACACCCATAGCACGGCCCAACAAGGTCTCATTTATGTCAAATCTGGCCGTCATAACAAATGAGTTCGACACCCCTGGGTTAGAGTGTCAGGCTAGGAGCTAGGAGACCCAGGTTCGAATCCCCATCTGTGCCGTGGAAGCTCGCTGGGTGACCTTGGGCCAGTCACACCCTGTCAGCCTACCCTACCGCACAGGGTTGTTGTGAGGATAAAATGGAGGAGAGGGGAAAGAAGTAAGCCGCTTTGGTTGCCCTTTGGGGTGAAAGGCGGGATATAAAAATAAATAAATAAAGAATGAATGGAGTGAGAATGACTGGTAAGTCAAATAAATAAAACTTTGGAACATCTGTGGTTGGCAGAACCTGAAATGCCTGAATAGGGCCGACCAGTGTTTGTTGAGGGGAGGGGATGAACATCAGGGCTGCGCAGGTCTTTTTCCTCCCTCCAGGGGCTATTCCCTCTCTCCAGTTTCTATTTATTCCTTTTCATCCCTAGTTGCCTAGTCCTCTGTTGTTTTATCGTCACAACAACCCTGCAAGGTAGTTAGACTGAAAAGCTAGTGACAAAGCAGGGATCCCATTCTGAATAGCAAAATGAAGTGGAGGCTGAAGGGTTAAACCCTGTCCCCTTTCCCTGCATGGCCCCAAAGCCAACTGAGACCAGGGGAGCTTGCAAATTGCATTTTGCGGATGGGAAGGAGATGAGTTATCTTTGTCTCTTCTGCTTGAGCCCTGAGATAAGTGCTTGGCCCACAGTCCCCCTTGTGAGATTCGTGGCAGAGGGGCTCTCCTGTCTCTCCATGTCTAATGGAGCACTCTAACCACTGCATCACATCAGCACTATCAGCATGAAGCCACACGTATCACAGAATTCTGATTCAGTGGGTGCCAAATTTTAAGAAAGTTTGGAACACAGACAGCAAAGAAGGAGGTTGGGGGGTCTGGAAAACATGACCAGTCATGAATGGCTGAGGGAACGGGGTACATTTAGCCAGCAGAAGAGAAGACTGAAAGGAGATGTTAGATATTGAGTTCCATGGATGGCGTGCTAAATACTGGGTTCCATGGATGGTCTGACCCCAAGCCTAGTGATCAGCTCTATTAGTGATTCGGCAAGAACAAGACAAAGACCCAGGGCAATGGCCCTGCTTAAATAGCATGCAAACTCCACCCACTTCCCAAACAACTACCAACGATAGGCCATTATCAGAACCATTTGTTCCCCATTGGTGTCAGCAAGCTGCCAAATTTCTTTTCTGTTGATTGTACCATGTATGCGCTTGCTTGCTTTCGTTTTCATATGTAGACCTGTTGATGCGCTTAATTGCTTAGCTGCTGGAATGTCCATATCTCTCAAGGCCACAGGTGGTTCCTGCTGGATAGTTGCTCGGGTGATCTCACGAAGGGCCGTGGGAAAGAGATTATGACGCCTAGAAGCGTTTGCTCCCAGGCCCGATGGCGCACGGGAGAAGTCCCGCAATTGGGCCTTAGCTGTTTGAATGTACTATAACCTGTCATGCTCGTTGCTCCCCCCTCATTCCTAACAGTGATCCTGTACATGCACCTATAGCTTCAAATAAAGTAAAACCTTCCTGCAAGAGTGTACTTCATTGATGCTGTGGGGAAGCCTGACAATTGGCCACCTCTGGCGTTCTGGTGTGCTTTTGTTCTAGAGCTCCAAGCTCAGCCAGTCTCTGGTAGGAACAGTCCTGGAATGTTCCAGGCCCAGTACGGAACAGGAGACATGACTGCCATCCACAAAATGAATTTTATTTTATTTATTTATTCATTCATTCATTAGTTCGATTTATACCCTGCCCTCCCCGCCAAAATGAAGCACGTGGAAGGGCTTGTCCCAGGAAAGACGGACGTCTCTCATTCTGAGCTTCTCCACAGGGCAAGACTAGATCTCGTGAGCTTAGGTTAGAGAAGGATATTTTGGGATAACATCAGGGGAAACCTCCTCGTGGTAAGAGCAGTGCAACAAGGGGACCAGCTGCCTGGGGGTGGGCGCTCCCCTTGCCGGAGGTTATTGAGCAGAGGCTGAGCAAGCCGTGCGTGGGGGGGGGGTGTTCTAGTTTTGGATTTCCCACATGGAAAAAAGGGTGGGACTAGATGGCCTCTAAGGTCTTTTCGATGCTATGATTTGTGTTGCCAACTCTGGGTTGGGAATTCCTGGAGATTTTTAGGAGTGGGGCCTGGGGAAGGCGGGGTTTGGGCAGGAACGGAAGTGCAGCAGGGTATAGCACGACGTGGTCCGCCCCCCAAAGCAAACGTTTCCTCCAGGGGAACTGATCTCTGTCATCTGGAGATCGGTTGTAATTCTGGGAGATCTCCAGGCCCCACCTGGAGGCTGGCATCCCTAGCTATGGTCCTCTGTCAGATTTGTGGCAGCAGGGGCCACAAACAGCAACCGTGTGTTAAATTTCCTCTGCTGTCGCCATATTTAGGACTGCTTATAAATCTACTGATAGCAGGATGCTGTGTTTTCCTACAACCCGCCAGTGGGAACCATGGACACGCAGGAAAAATAGAAACAGTTGTACATTTTTTATGGTGGCCAAATGCCAGTGTATTGTTTTGGCTCTAAATAACTATCGACTGAAATTTTAAAAAACACGAATGTACAAAGTGTTGGATTCTCTGGACTTGGTACGGCCAGGGAACCACAGAAAGCAGCAGAGTGCTCAAGACTTTAACACAGCAGAGCTTGGAGCTAGGTGTGGCGACAGACTTACAAAGTTACACGGAGTCAGCAGTCAGTTCTAAAGCTAAGAGAGCCAGGTTGGTGTGGTGGTTAAGTGTGCGGACTCTACTCTGGGAGAAACTCGGTTTGATTCCCCACTCCTCCACTCGCAGCTGCTGGATGACCTTGGGCAAGCTGTCGCTCTGTCAGAGCTGTTCTCTCAACAGCAGCTCTCTCAGCCCCACCCACCTCACAGGGTGTCTGTTGTGGGGAGGGGAAGGGAAAGGAGTTTGTAAGCCGCTCTGAGACTCCAAGTGAAGGGTTGGGTATAAATTCAATCTCCTCCTCCTAATAAGCAACTTCTATTAAAGGAAATGCATGCTGGAGAGTGCAGGTGAGGGATAGAGATGGATTACCTATTCTAACTAACTAGATGGTGTTGGATGCTGGACACACGTCCAGCCTCCATAGTGCAAGATGGAGAGATAGAGCACCTTCTTTTGTGTGGGTGCGAGAGAGAAGAGAGTGAGAGAGCGGGAGCAGAGGAAACTACCCCTAATTGTAGCCTTCGACTTCAAAGGAAAAGATCAGATAGCAGGAAGGAAAGGATGCTCTGTGTGTCCTGACCTATCTGTCTAAACTCTTTGGTGCCATCTTCTCCAGCAGGGCTAGTTCTGGGCAGGAACGCACAGGAACGGAGTTCCGGCTGGCTTCAGAGTTGGCCACGCCCACTACAGCCAAAACCTCTGCGTGCCTGGCTACAGAGGGAAGGCCTGGAGAGCGACTCCCCCCCGCGACCCCGAGGCGGGTGTGCCAGGGGGGCCCTGGAAGGCCTAGCCGAGGGAAGGCATGGGGTGTGTGGCCTAATACGCTAATGAGCTGCATGGTTGGGGTGTGGCCTAATATGCTAACGAGTTTCTGCTGTTGGGTGTGGCCTAGTATGCTAATGAGTTCCTGCTGGGCTTTTTCTACAAAAAAAAGAGCCATGTTCTTAAGTCTGATACAGGAGACGGCGCAAAGTCCTCCAGTTCTAACACAAAGAACACTTCTCAAGGCCTGGTTTACAGACTTTGGGGTTTCTTGTTTTGGAATGTCCATGTTGCTCGGGAAAGGCCTAGTAAGGCCTTCAATATGCAAAGGCTTTTGCGATTAGTCCTATGTAGGATTGCCAGCTCCTCCAGGTTGGGAAATACCTGGAGATTTTGGGGGGGGGGGGGCTGAGGAGGGAAGGATTGGGGGAGGGAAGAAGAAAAGAGATTGGATTTATACCCCGCCCTTCACTACCCAAAGGAGTCTCAGAGTGGCTTACAAACTCCTTTCCCTTCCCCTCCCCACAACAGACACCCCGTGAGGTAGGTAGTGCTGAAAGAGCTCTGAGAGAAACGGCTCTTCTTCAAGAACAGCTCTGACGGAACAATGGCTTGCCCAAGGTCATCCAGCGGGTGCAAGTGGAGGAGTGGGGGAATCAAACCCGGTTCTCCCAGATTAGAGTCCGCGCACTTAACCACTACACCAAATGCCATAGAGTCCACCTTCCAGAACAACCATTTTCTCCAGGTGAACTGAGCTCTGTCGCCTGGAGGTCAGTTGTGACCCCAGGAGATCTACAGCCACCACCTGGAGGTTGGCAAGTGGAGCTAGAATCGGCTGAGCTCTGACACCGGGGCCGTTAGCTGTGTGCAGGAATTGGGGGTGGGGG
The DNA here is from genome assembly GCF_001447785.1 of Gekko japonicus. NCBI lineage: Eukaryota > Metazoa > Chordata > Lepidosauria > Squamata > Gekkonidae > Gekko > Gekko japonicus. The sequence goes on along the minus strand of NW_015167579.1, from coordinate 396,619 downwards.
GAGAACAGGGTGTGCTCATCCCAAACCTTTTCCCTTGACTTGTCATGAAATGCGGCCCTATTAGCGAAAACCCCCGGCGGCCCAGCTGGGGGTCTTCCGGTTCTTATTCGCTGCCTGTCTGAGTCGCCAGGCTGAAGCGAGAAGGAGTTGATGGTGTGGAAGGACTCTGTCTGACTGTCTCCCTTAGCTGATTGACTTGAACCTTTGATTGATTGTGGGGGTGGAGCCAGAAGTCCAATCCATGCGCCCACGTTCTGCTTTGGGGGAAGTATAAACTCCATTTGGAAGTGAAGATTTACATTTTAACCTTCCTCGAGCTGTTGATAGGCTGGAGCAGGGGTCATGTCATAGAAAAAGAGGTGCAGGAGCTCATTAGCATAACTCATTAGCATAACTCATTTGCATATGCCACACCCCCTGACATCACCGGAAGTGTGTCAGAAGGCAACACCCATCGCTCAGGCTCCACTGGACTGTTTTGGATTGCTAGCTATTGGGGGGGGGAACATGCAGATCTGTCCTTGTAGAGGAGGGAGAGCTTGTACCTGAATAAAACTTGGTTTTAAAGGTGCCGCTGGAGTATTTTGGACCAGGGGGCTGGGGGGAGCTCTGCAACTTACCTGGCTGCTTCTTGTTCTGACTAAGGGTTGCTGGGAGCAGGGGGTGGGGCTTGTTGCATGCGCCCGCCCCCTGGATTCTTTACTGCCGGAGCTCCGCTCCTGTGCACTCCTGCAGGAAATGACCCCACCCGACAACTAATGCAGGCTCAACTTTTGCGATCTCACCGCCACATCTGGGAAGCGTAGAGCTCCCGTGGTGCACCCGTGGCTTCCCGCAGAAGATGTGGGGTAAAAAACTAGTACCTTGGAGGTACTAGTTTCCGGAAACCGCGGGGCAAGGGCGGGCGTCTGATCGCGTTTCCGGTGGTAGTTCCGACGCCCGCCCATGTCCCCTCGCAAAATGTTTTTTTCCCCCCAAGTCTCCACGGATGCGCACAAGCAGCCAACGGAGCATGCGCACATTTCAGTTTAAAAACAAAAAACACAACCCCGTTTGGCGCGCCACTCAGCTTCTTTGTCGCATCATGTGATCGGCACCTCCCCCCTAACCACGGGAGCTCGACGGGACCTCAACCCGACGCCTGATCGCGCAGTCGCACGTTAGTTTGCTCTGGGGCAAACAGCCACGCCTCCCCCTCGCATTTTCCTGCCCGTGTGGCCGAGGCCGAATTATGTCTTTTCAATAGTCTTCTGTAGGACCGCCATTAAGCATCAACACAACACATTAAGCATCAACACAAGACTTCATGCAAGTAGAAGCGGGCGTGTAATTCTGGGAACTCTCATTGGGGTTTGACTGGTAGTTGTTAAATTGTATGAACTGTGTGATATTGTTATATTGAATGTATTTAATATATATACCTGATTAGGATGTTATAAGAATACACAATGCACTTTATAGAATGTTAATTATAAACAGAAGATTAATTAACAAAAGTTTCTTGCAGTGTATATTTATATGTTACTTGAATCACCTGGAAGTTGGCAACCTTATTGTCCTTCCACACAACCTTCTTGGACAGCGTTCTTTCCAAAAAGATATGAACGAAGGAGACTTGGGAAAGAGCATATGGAGACCGCACAAAATTTGGAAACAGGACTATTAGAGCACAGCCTGATGGGGGCCCTCTGGTTTCTCTTCAGATCTTATCAGGGGTCATTTCGTAGAAAAAGAGGTGCAGGAGCTTATTAGCATAACTTATTTGCATATGACACACACCCCTGACACCACCGGAAGTGTATCAGAAGGCAACACCCACTGCTCAGGCTCCACTGGGCTGTTTTGGATTGCTAGCTATTGGGGGGGGGGGAAACGTGCAGATCTGTGCTCGCAGAGGAGGGAGAGCTTGTACCTGAATAAAACTTGGTCTTAAAGGTGCCACTGGACTGTTTTGGACCGGGGGGCTGGGGGGAGCTCTGCAAGTTACCTGGCTGCTTCTTGCTCTGACTGAGGGCTGCTGGGAGCAGGGGGTGGGGCTTGTTGCATGTGCCCGCCCCCTGGGCTCTTTACTGCCAGAGCTCCGCTCCTGTGCGCTCCTGCAGGAAATGACCCCTGGATCTTATACAGGTATTCCCAAGAAGTATTCTGGTCTGGAAGCCAAGATGGAGGAAAGCCTCCACGGGGAAGCAGCCAAAAAGCAGGACCCTCTCAGGGGCATTGGGCTGGGAAGCACCTGGAGATTTTGGGGGTCGAGTCTGAGGGGGGAGGGGTTTGGGGAGGAGAGGGACCTCAACGGGGCATAATGCCACAAGTCCATCTTCCAAGGCGGCTCTCCCCTCCAGGGGAACTGGTCTCTGTGATTCCAGGAGGTCTCCAGCCACCACCTGGAGGTTGGCAACCTTAGGCATTGGGGGTGGGCTTATCACAGCCGTGAATTCAAAACATTTCTGTGAATAACGACCCCACCCCATGCTCCAACAATGAGCTTCCTGACAGTTAACGTGGGGGGACATGGAGGATGGTTAAGGTTGCCAACTCTGGGAGATCTGGGGGGTGGGGCCCGGGGAGGGTGGGGTTTGGGGAGGGGAGGGAAGCCATTTCCTCCTGTGGAACTGATCTTGGTCATCTGGAGATCAATCGTAATAGTGGGAGATCTCCAGGTCCCACCTGGAGGTTGGCACCTCTAAGGGCAGGGACTGTTTGGTTGCTGCACCGGTCCAAGACTGGAAACTCCCTCCCCAGAAATCTGCTTGAAGGCAAACTGGCTGCCCATGAGGCATTTTTAATCATTTTTATGAGTTAGGGTCTGAGTTATTCACCTACTCCTTAAGCCAGTCCCTGCTGATTTTTAACTTGGCCTTCTGCTTTTTCTAATGCTACTTTTAAGGTGATGTAGTGCCCTGTCAGCCCAACCTATCCTACTCTTGTCTGATCTTGGAAGCTAGGCAGGGTTGGCCCTGGTTGGTACTGGGATGGGAGCAGGGGTCATTTTGTAGAAAAAGAGGTGCAGGAGCTTATTTGCATAGGCCACACCCCCTGACATCACCGGAAGTGTGTCAGAAGGCAACACCCACCACTCAGGCTCCACTGGACTCTTTTGGATTGCTAGCTATTGGGGAGGGGGGAGAAACGTGCAGATCTGTCCCTCACAGAGGAGGGAGAGCTTGTACCTGAATAAAACCTGGTCTTAAAGGTGCCACTGGACTGTTTTGGACCAGGGGGCCGGGGGGGGGGCTCTGCAGCTTACCTCGCTGCTTCTTGCTCTGACTGAGGGCTGCTGAGAGCAGGGGGTGGTGCCTGTTGCATGTGCCCGCCCCCTGGGCTCTGCTCCGCCCCTGTGCACTCCTGCAGGAAATGACCCCTGGATGGGAGACCACCAATGAAGTCCAAGATTGCTGCGCAGAGGCAGGCAATGGCAAACCACCTCTGGGTATCTCTTGCCTTGAAAACCCTATTGGGGTTGTCATAAGTCAAATGTCACTTGATGCCACTTTTCACCACCGCCAATCAGTGTTCCCTCTAAGCGGAGTTAGTGTGAGCCAGCTCACAGTTTTTTAGCCTCTGGTGCACACATTTTTGTCTCGGCTCAGGAAGGAGGGCTCCAGAGCAAACTAATTTATGCAGCAGCCCAATCGCCCGCTCACAACTTGAACGCCAGCAGCTCGCAAAGTAGAATTTTTGCTAACAGGACTCCAAGGCTTAGAGGGAGCAATGCCACCAGGGCCCTGATATATCTTGGCTGTTGTCTTATTCTGTGCTTATCCCCGTCTTTTAAAATTAGCATATAGTGGCCTTTAAAATTTTTAAAATACTTCCCCCCCCTCTTTATATTACATGATTTACTGATGATCTTAATGTTTCTGATGAGTTTTTGGCCACTGGTTCTTATGTTTAGCCCTGTTGGGGGTTTTGCTGATTGTAAAAAAAAAAAAAATGCTTCAAACAAGTTAACAAATAAATGAAATGCCTAAGTAAAATGCCCAGCTCCGGGTTGGGAAATTCCTAGAGATTTTGGGGGTGGAGCCTGGTGAGGACAGGGACTTCAGTGGGGTATGATGCCAATCAGACGTCATTTCCTGCAAGAGCGCACAGGAGTGGAGCTCCGGCAGTAAAGAGCCCAGGGGGCGGGCACATGCAACAAGCCCCACCCCCTGCTCCCAGCAGCCCTCAGTCAGAGGCAAGAAGCAGCCAGGTAAGTTGCAATGCCCCCCCCCCCCCCCCCCGGTCCAAAACAGTCCAGTGGCACCTTTAAGACCAAGTTTTATTCAGGTACAAGCTCTCCCTCCTCTGCGAGGACAGATCTGCACGTCATTCCCCCCCCCAATAGCTAGCAATCCAAAATAGTCCAGTGGAGCCTGAGCGGTGGGTGTTGCCTTCTGACACACTTCCGGTGATGTCTGGGTGTGTGGCATATGCAAATAGGTTATGCTAATGAGCTCCTGTACCTCTTTTTCTATTAAATGACCCCTGATGCCAATAGAGTCCAACCCTCCAAAGCATCTATTTCCTCCAGGGGAACTGATGCCTGTAGTCTGGAGATGAGTTGTAATTCCAGGAGATCCCCAGGTCCCAGCTGGAGGTTGGCACCCCCAAGTTCCCATGATACTGTTCTTGGTTTTGTGCTCCTGCCAAATCAGCCACCACCAAGATAGATTCAGGTGGGGTAGCCATGTTGGTCTGAAGCAACAGATCAAAGTTTGAGTCCAGGCAGGGCCGGCCCGAGGGGTCTGTGCGCCTAGCGGGCGAGCCGGCCCTGAGTCCAGGGGCACCTTTAGGACCAGCAAAGTTTTATTCTGGGTATGAGCTTTCATGTGCATGCTCGCTTCTTCAGATACAAGTGCGCATGCACATGAAAGTTGATACCCAGAATTAAACTTTGGTGGCCTTAAAGGCGCCACTGGGCTCAAACTTTGTTCTGCCACCAAGATAGCTCCTCCATCCCCGTAAGAAGCTTTCCCCCAAATTCATTCTCTAGCATGATGGCTAAGAGACTGAGATGTGTACCAGGGGCTTCTGTGACCTTAAGTAAGGGATTTTTTGTTAGAATTCATCCCCTGCTCCTCCCCATAATGTTGGCCTGCCCTACAGGACTGTTGTAAGCTGGGGGGAGATCCTCCAACTGTCCAAAACACTGCATAATCTAACAGCTAAAGTTGACCGTTCCTTTCTCGTCCTTCAGGGGGCGCTGCAACCCCTCCGCTGCCAGGGGAAAAAACAAGCACGGTACGCAGATAATTCCTTTGGCCCCGTTTCCTTCAGCAGCCCACAGCCCAGCTGTGGATCTTATTTCTCTCCAGACAGCCCTTGGTGCCAGGAGTTAAGAAAAGCATCTTCCTGCCTCCTCAGCCTTCCCACTATCATTACTCAAGTTCTGACTTTGTTTTTGGTGGGGTTTTTTTTTGGGGGGGGGAGTAGCAGAGCAGCTTTATTAATTCATTTGAACAACAGAATGCCCTGATGATCAGCCTAGGTAACAGTCAGTTTCCAAGGCAGGCGCCGAATATCTTATTAAAAATCCGTTTGAACAGCTCCTTGAGTTCGTATGTCCTCAGCATCACTCAGTGCCTGCCCACGCCCCCTGTACAGGCTTCTGATAAATAATTTGGTGTAGTGATTAAGTGCGCGGACTCTAATCTGGGAGAACTGGGTTTGATTCCCCACTCCTCCACTTGCACCTGCTGGATGACCTTGGGCGAGCCATAGTTCTGTCAGAGCTGTTCTTGAAAAAGAGCAGTTTCTGTCAGAGCTCTCTCAGCCCCACCTACCTCACAGGGCGTCTGTTGTAGGGAGGGGAAGGGAAAGGAGTTTGTAAGCTGCTCTGAGACACCTTTGGGTAGTGAAGTGTGGGGTATAAATCCAATCTCTTTTCTTCTTCTTAAAGGGTGGTGGTGGTTGAAAGGGGCTATTTCCTTTCCCAACAGCTTCAGGGAAGCCAAGAAGGTACATTTCCGTCCAGTATTGAGGGCAATATCTTATTAAACTCTAGTCTGAAGCGCTCACAGAATTCTCGTGTCATTCCTGAATAATTGTACGGACGTCTAATTCCCCTTATAGGGCTGCCAGCTCTGGGCTGGAAAATACCTGGAGATTTTGGAGGTGAAGCCTGAGGAAGGCGGGCTTTAGGGAGGGGAGGGGCCTCAGAAAGGGTACAATGCCGTAGAGTCCACCCTCCAAAGCAGCCATTTTCTCCAGGCGAACTGATCTCAGTTGCTATCTATACCTTGTGGCTAATAGCCACTGAGGGACTTCTGCTCCTAAGAATATAAGAGGAGCCAATGTTGGATCAGGCCAGTCGCCCATCCAGTCCAACACTCTCTGTCACACAGTGGCCAATAATACCAGGTGCCATCAGGAGGTCCAGCAGTGGGGCCAGGACACGAGAAACCCCCCCACTGTCCCCCCCCAAGCACCAAGAAGACAGAGCATCACTTGCCCCAGACCGAGAGTTCCTATCTATACCTTGTGGCTAATAGCCACTGATGGACTTCTGCTCCTAAGAAGATAAGAGGAGCCATGTTGGATCAGGCCAGTGGCCCATCCAGTCCAACACTCTGTCACACAGTGGCCAAAAATACCAGGTGCCATCAGGAAGTCCATCAGTGGGGCCAGGACACTAGAAGCCCTCCCACTGTTGCCCCCCCCCCCCCCCAGCACCAAGAATACAGAGCATCACTTGCCCCAGAGTCCCTATCTATACCTTGTGGCTAATAGCCACTGATGGACCTCTGCTCTCTATTCCCCAAGCACCAAGAATACAGAGCATCCCTTGCCCCAGACTGAGAGTTCCTCTCTATACCTTGTGGCTAGCACAGGCTGTAAACGATGGAACCAAGGAGCAGGGCTTTGTCTTTCTCAGTAATTGTTGTTGGTGATATTGGTGATGATGTTGTTGGTGGCGGCTCCTTAACCAAAAGCCTGCTGGAAAAGCTCTGTCTTGCAGGCCCTGCGGAACAGTAAATGGCCCCGCGGGGCCTTGATCTCTTCTGGGAGCTCGTTCCACCAGTATGGAGCTGCCACTGAGAAGGCCCCGGCCCCGATTGTATCCAGTCTGTATACAAGTAAGCTGGAAAGCCATTGCACCAACTCCCCGCAGCCCAGAGAAAAGGGGAAAAAAACCTTTTAAAACACCAAGTGGAGGTTTGCCCCTTGCCAGCCTCCCAGGAGAAAATGCATTTCGTCACACATGTAAAGCTAGTTTGGTGTAGTGGTTAAGTGCGCGGACTCTAATCTGGGATAACCGGGTTTGATTCCCCACTCCTCCACTTGCAGCTGCTGGATGACCTTGGGCAAGCCATAGTTCCAGGGAACAGTCAGGGTTGATTTCTTTTAGGATTGACTGATTTGTTCTTCTTGCAGTCCAAGGGACTCTCAAGAGTCTCCTCCAGCACCATAGTTCAAAAGAATCTATTCTTCCGCGCTCGGCCTTCCTTATAATCCAACTCTCGCAGTCGTACATGACTACTGGGAATACCATTGCTTTGACCATGCGGACTTTTGTTGGCAGGGTGATGTCTCTACTTTTTATCATGCTGTTGAGGTTCGCCATCGCTTTCCTCCCAAGGAGCAGGCATCTTTTAATTTCATGGCTGCTGTCACTGTAGAGTTTTGTCCAGAAAGCATAGTGTCGCTGCCGACATGACTTATGCTCTGAGTCTGGTGTCACTTTCAGGTGATGTCAGTGCGTCGCGCGATGTCCCCCGCCCAACCCTGGAATGCCCCCCAAATCCCCCTGCGGGTGCAACAGAGAGACCCGGTGGCAACCCTGAGATCAATTGTAATGGCAGGAGATCTCCGGGCGCCCCCTGGAGGGTGGCTGCCCTAATAGCAGAACAGGGTCTTTCCACAGTGGAAGGCTCCTGTTAGAAGACTGCTCTGCCTTTGGTCCTGTGGCTCCACACCCTGGTATCGCCTTCCCTTGCATTTGCAAAAACGCATGTTGTTCGTGCTCACTGGGGACGACAGCAAAGCGTTAATTCGGTTTTTAGTGTGTCTCCTCCATCTACGCCCCTCCTCCCCCCGTCTGTCTCCTAAACATGCAGGGCAGGGCTGGGAAGTCGTACTAGCACCGTACGTGTAGCCGTGTTGACTGCAAACAGGTGGAGAGACTGGGTCATGTGTACACAGACAACAGTGGAGGACAGGAATTGCTCGGCCGCACGCCCAGGCCCTGCCGCCCCAGCCTTGCCTCCTTTCACCTCGGGTCCTCGGTGTTGGCAAAGATACTGGAGCAGGTTGCCATTTCCTTCTTCAAACTGAAGCTCAAAGACTTTGGCCACCGAATGAGAAGGGAGCGCTCACTGGAGAAGACCCTGATGCAGGGCCGGCTCACTCACTAGGCGAACTAGGTGATCGCCTAGAGCGGGACAGCCCTTAGGGGCACCAAACTGCACCCGGCCCCGTACTCTGGGAGTTTCTTGAGTATTTGTGTTTTTCATTCTTCCTAAAATGCATTTATTTTTGAAAATTGGTGGGCGCAGGGGGGGGGGCAGAAGAGATCCTCGCCTAGGGTGCAAAATAAGCTGCCCTGATGCTGGGAAAGACTGGAGGCAAAAGAAGAAGGGGACAGCAAAGGATGAGATGGTCAGACACTGTTATTGATGCAGCGAGTGTGGGGTTGAGCAAACTCCGGAGGACCGTGGAGGACAGGAGGGCCTGGCGTGATGTGGTTGCAAAGAGTCGGACTCGCCTGTGTGACTGAACAACAACCTCGGTGTTGACTACAAACTTTTCGGTACTGGGGCATGGCCAGAGGCACAAGCAGGCGGTGGGGAAGCAAAGGGCAGGGCCCCCGCAGCGACGCAGGCAAGAGAAACCCACACACCTGCTCTCCGTTGCTCCTCCATCGCCAAAACTCCCTGCCTTGGCTTGTCTGAGCCTTCAGGGGGCACCGTGGAGGACACAGGCGGCGTGGCATGAAAGGATGCGCCTGAGGCTCTGGGGTGGCCAGGCCCGGAAGGGGGGGTAGGGTTGCCAGATCCAGGTTGGGAAACTCCTGGAGATTCGGGGGTGGAGCCTGGGGAGGACAGGGGACCTCCTCAGTGAGGTACATGAATGCCTCAGAGTCCACCCTCCAAGGCATCCATTTTCTCCAGGGGAATGCATCTCTGTCGTCTGGAGAGGAGCTGTAATTCTGGGGGATCTCCAGTTCCCACCTGGAGGTTGGCATCCCTATCCAGAGCAGCTCAACAGTTCGGTTCCACAGTTAGTATTCATCTGGCACAACATTCATTAAGAACATGAGAGAAGCCATGTTGGATCAGGCCAGTGGCCCATACAGTCCAACACTCTGTGTCACACAGTGGCCAAGACCCAGGTGCCATCAGGAGGTCCACCAGTGGGGCCAGAACTCCAGAAGCCCTCCCGCAGTTGCCCCCCAAAGCACCAAGAATACATAGCACCACTGCCCCAGACATAAGAACATAAGAGAAGCCATGCTGGATCAGGCCAGTGGCCCATCCAGTCCAACACTCTCTGTCACACAGAGACCAAAACTCAGGGGCCATCAGGAGGTCCACCAGTGGAGCCATAACTCCAGAAGCCCTCCCCCTGTTGCCCCCCAAGTACCAAGAATACAGAGCATTCACTGCCCCAGACATAAGAACATGAGAGAAGCCATGTTGGATCAGGCCAGTGGCCCATCCAGTCCAGCAGTCTGTGTCACACAGTGGCCAAAACCCCAGGAACCATCAGGAGGTCTAGCAGTGGGGCCAGGACACTAGAAGCCCTCCCACTGTTGCCCCCAAAGCACCAAGAATACAGAGCACCACTGCCCCAGACATAAGAACATGAGAGAAGCCATGTTGGATCAGGCCAGTGGCCCATCCAGTCCAACACTCTGTGTCACACAGTGGCCAAAACCCCAGGAACCATCAGGAGGTCCACTAGCAGGACCAGAACTCCAGAAGCCCTCCCCCTGTTGCCCTCCAAGCACCAAGAATACAGAGCGTTACTGCCCTAGACAGAGTGTTCCATTTGTACCTGGTGTCTAATAGCTGGAGCTGGACCTCTGCTCCATATATTTATCCAGTCCCCTCTCAAAGCTGTCTGTGCTTGTAGCCCCCACCACTTCCTGTGGCAGCGAATTCCATGTATTAATTACTCTTTAGGTGAAGAAGGACTTCCTTCATTGCTCCCAGTGGTGACTTGGATGTCCCTGAAAAGTCATGGATGGGATAGGAAGCCGACAGCCCTCTTCTGTTTCACCCCCAGCATGTGATATTCAGTGGTATACTGCCTACAAACCTGGAGGTTTCCTTTAGATATTAAAGGTAAAGGCTTGCCTTGTTCGAAAGCCAGTCGAATCCGACTCTAGGGGGCGGTGCTAATCTCCATTTCCAAGCCGAAGAGCAGCCCTGTCCGAAGACGTTTCCGTGGTCATGACTAAATGCCAAGGCCGGCATGACTAAATGCCAAGGTGCACGGAATGCCGTTACCTTCCCGCCAAAGCAATTTCTTGCTTATCTACTTGCAATTTCTTGCTTTCGAACTGCTAGGTTGGCAGGAGCTGGGGCCAGACGCGGCACTGGGGTCTCAAACTGCTGAACGACAGACCTTCCGGTCTACAGCTCAGTGTCTTAACCTCTGTGCATAGCTTTATCCTTGGTCTATTTGCATAATCCTTAAAAAAACCTCACAATCTACTAGCAATGGGGGGAAAGGAGGAAAAGCACTCTGCACTGACTCAGGAGCCACACTTTGTTGTTAATTGACATGTTCCTGGGTTGAGGCCAGAGAGGGCAGTGTCGCCGTACTCCAGGTGGGACCTGGAGACTTCCCAGAATTACAACTGGATCTGTTCCCCTGGAGAAAACGGACGCTATGAAGGGTGGACTCTATGGCATTGCACCCTACTGGCTCCATCCCCAAATCTCCAGGAGTTTATCAGTCTGAGTGTGGCCACTCTACCCCCCTATCCCCAACTGTTGGTCAGGGGCAACTGGCAACCCTACAAGTGTCTAGGTTTGCCAGCCTCCAGGTGGGTGAAGTAACCCGAGCCACAGTGTTAGGAGAGTCTAGTAACTCATAAATATACACTGCAAAAGCCTTTTAACAAACGAATGTGTTCTATTTATGGCCATCATTTAGTAAAGTGCACAGTGTATCATTATTTCATCCTAGTCAGGTATAAATATTCATTACATTCAATAAGCAATAACATTCAGTACATACAGATTTCTAACTACCCGACAATTTTGCATCAGTGTTTCAAAAGTCAAGCCCCAACGGGAGTTTCTAGAATTATAAACCTGCTTCTCCTTGCATGAAGTCTTCCAAAAAGGGGGACAGCTTTCTGAATAGTTGTATGGATGCTTTTTGCTGGTCCTACAAAAGACACTGAACTGCAGGCTGTGGAAGGTCGGTAGTTCAGCAGTTCGAGACCTGGGTGCCGCATGATGGAGTGAGCTCCTGTCTCTGGCCCCAGTTCCTGCCAACCTAGCAGTTCGAAAGCAAGACATTGCAAGTAGATAAATAGGTACCACTTTGGTGGGAAGGTAACAGCGTTCCGTGCGCCTTGGTGTTTAGTCATGCCGGCCACATGACCACGGAAACATCTTTGGACAGCGCTGGCTCTTTGGCTTTGAAACGGAGATGAGCACCACAACCCTAGAGTTGGACTCGACTGGCTTTCGAGCAAGGGAACCTTTGCCTTTACCTAGGATGAAATAATGACACACTGTGCACATTTACTAAATGATGACCATAAATAGAACACATTCGTTTGTTAAAAGGTTTCTGCAGTGTATATTTATTTGTTACTAGAGCCTCCAGGTGGGGCCTGGGGGGATCTCCTGTTTTTACAACTGATCTCCAGCTGACAGAGATCAGCTCCCGAGAGAAAATGTCTGCTTTGGAAGGTGGACTCTGTGGCATTGAACCATGCTGAGGCCCCTCCCCAAACCCCGCCCTCTCCTGGACCCACCCCCAAAGTCTCCAGGCTTTTCCCAACCCCGACCTGGCAACCCTACAAGTGTCTCTAAAGGCCCCCTTTACACAATCTCTCTCTCTCTGTGTCGGTGAGCGAAAGGCATTGCTGGCCTCTAGATATGAATTCTCCTCTCTGCTTCCCCCTCCCTTTCCGAGCCTTTGATCTCCCAATGTTTTGACATCAAACACGTGCCAGGTTTCTGGGACAGTGCGGGAGCCTCTGGGCTGTGTATGGTGTAAACAAGAGGAGGAGGAGGGGCGGGGGGCGTGGAGGGGGGGCGGGGATCTACTTCAGGGACCTTTCCCCTTGCTTGTTTGCAGG
>NW_015167579.1:362501-384229 GCF_001447785.1 Gekko japonicus | reverse complement strand
TCTCGCCAGCACTGCCACAGGAGTTCAGCAATGCCGCAGGTGTTCAGCGGTCAGACTCTGCATATGCTCAGATGCACTCTTGTTTTCCGTCACTGGGAACGTGGACAGGGGACAGGGCAGATCCGTGCTGGGATGAAGCTCTGGAGGAGGGCCCCCTGAACTTTTCTTGTGCCTTTGGAATTCTGGCAGGGTACTGTGGGCTTTTCTGCCAACCTAGCAGTTCGAAAGCAAGAAACTGCAAGTAGATAAATAGGGACCGCTTCGGTGGGAAGGGAACAGCGTTCCGTGCGCCTCGGCGTTTAGTCATGCTGGCCACATGACCACGGAAATGTCTTCGGACAGCGCTGGCTCTTTGGCTTGGAAAGGGAGATGAGCACCACAAGCCTCGAGTCGGATTCCACTGGCTTCTGAGCTAGGGTTGCCAGGTCTGGGTTGGAAAATACCTGGAGATTTTGGGGGTGGAGCCAGGAGAGGGTGGGGTTTGGGGAGGGGAGGGGCCTCCGCAGGGTACAGTGCCACAGAGTCCACCCTTCAAAACAGTCATTTTCTCCAGGGGAGCTGACTTCTGACAGCTGGAGATCAGTTGTAAAAGCGGGAGATCCCCAGGCCTCAACTGGAGGCTGGCAACCCTATTCTGAGCAAAGGAACCTTTACCTTTTTTACTGTGGGCTTAGCCACAAAATGGCTGCCACTAAATGCCAGCCACAGAACGATGGCCGCAGCTTAACTTCAGTCACCTAGTGAAGTTCCTCGTGCCATGGAGACACAGCTGCTGCCAAAGCAATGTTTTTTTAAAAAAAATCCACAAAGCCAATCAAATCTCCAATAGCCAATCAGAAACCTTGCTGGGCAAAGGCTCCACCCACCTCCTAAAACCTCTTAGCAGGGCCCAAAAAAGGTGTCCTAGAGAGAAGGCAGAGAGGCCCAGATGCAGAGACATTGGCAAGGTTCAGTGTAGTGGTAAGGAGTACCAACTCTAATCTGGGAGAAGTGGGTTTGATCCCCCACTCTGCCACATGCAGCTGCTGGTGTGACCTTGGGTCAGTCACAAGTTCCCTCAGAGCTGTTGTCTCAAGAGCAGTCCTTGAAAGAGTTCCCTCAGCCCCACCTATCTCACAGGATGCCTATTGTGGGGAAGGGGAAGGAGAAGGAGTTTGTAAGCCACTCTGAGACTCCTTCAGGTAGTGAAGGGTGGGGTATAAATCCAATCTCTTTTCCTTCTCCTCTTGTGCAGAACACAGCTAGGTGCAAGGCTCCCTCTAAGATGTGGAGTCTTGTGAGCAAAAATTTTACTTTGTGAGTTACTGGCATTAAAGTTGTGAGCGAGCGATTTGGCTCCTGCATAAATTCGTTTGCTTTGGAGCCATCTTTCCTGAGTCAAGACAAAAATCTGTGAGCCAGAGGCTAAAAAACTGTGAGCTAGCTCACACTAACTCAGCTTAGAGGGAACACTGGCTAGGCGATTTTGAGTATTCGGTATGTCAGTTCCCAGATCCATGTATTTTCTGCTTTTTAAGCCCTATTGCTTTCCACCAATGAAATGAATGAGCAGTAGACTTAGAACAGATAAAAGGAGGTACTTCTTCTTCTTAAGAATAAACGTGTGGAACTCACTTCTGCAGGAAGGGGTGGCGCCTACGAGAGGGGATTGGATGAACATATGGAGCAGAGGTCCATCAGTGGCTCTTAGCCACCAGGTAGAGATGGAACACTGTGTCTGGGGCAGTGATGATCTGCACTTGTGGTGCTGGGGGAGGCAACAGTGGGAGGGCTTCTGGAGTTGTTCCCCCTGGCGGACCTCCTGATGGCATCTGGGTTTGGTCACTGTGTGACACAGAGTGTTGGACTGGATGGGTCATTGGCAATGCTCCCTCTAAGCTGTGGAGTCTCGTGAGCAAAAATTTTACTTTGTGAGCTACCGGCATTCAAGTTGTGAGCGAGCGATTTGGCTGCTGCATACATTAGTTTGCCCTGGAGCCATCGTTCCTGAGCTAAGACAAACATGTGTGAGATGGAGGCAAAAAAACTGTGAGCCAGCTCACACTAACTCAGCTTAGAGGGAACAGTGGTCATTGGCCTGATCCAACATGGCTTCTCTGCTGTTCTTAAGAGCAAAGGGTCCATGGATGGCTATTAACCACAAGGTAACAGTGTTCCGTGCGCCTTGGTGTTTAGTCATGCCGGCCACATGACCACGGAGACGTCTTCGGACAGCGCTGGCTCTTCGGCTTTGAAACGGAGAAGAGCACCGCAACCCTAGAGTCGGATTCGACTGGCTTTCGAGCAAGGGAACCTTTACCTTTACATATAGATGGAACACTCTGTGTGGGGCGTGATGCTCTCCGGGTGAGCCATTGGCCTGATCCAGCATGGCTTCTCTTATGTTTTTCTTCTAAGTCCAGGATCCTGACGCAGAGGCAGGCCATGGAAAACCACCTCTGAACATCTCTCGCCTCGAAAACCCTACGGGGTTGCCATAAGTCCGTCGCAACTTGACAGCAAGGAAAAACAAAAGGGCACAGCGGACATGCAGAACAGGAATGGTGGCTGGGCTCTTCATCTGTCCTGAACCCTGGGGCCACTTGTAACCCTTGTGACCCTCCGACATCACCTAGTTTTGCCAGGCCAGCCTGAGCAGGCAATACTGACCCTGAGACACCAGCCGTGTTCCCTCTAAGCTGGGTCAGTGTGAGTTAGTTCACAGTTCTTTAGCCTCCGGCTCACACATTTTTGTCTTAACTCAGGGAGGATGGCTCCAGAGCAAACTGATTTATGCAGGAGCCAAATCGCTCGCTCACAACTTCAATGCCAGTCGCTCACAAAGGAGAATTTTTGCTCACAAGACTCCACGGCTTAGAGGGAACATTGGACACCAGTGGTCTGCCTCCGTCGAATGCATCGATCGATCGGTTCGAAACACTTTTATGCTGCCTCTCCAACTGATCGGGGCCCACAAGGTGGTGAACATTAAAAAAAAAATTAAAGTATTTGAGCAAGTAAAAATACATTTAAAATTATGAAATAGTTCGATTAAAAACACATAAATAGTAGTAGAAGGAGGGACAAATTAATCTGTCTGTAGAGGTAGAATAGAGGAAGTGTCCAGGAGCACCAGAGAGCCATTTTGGTGTAGTGGTTAAGAGCGCGGACTCTAATCTGGGAGAACCGGGTTTGATTCCCCCACTCTTTCACTTGGCACCTGCTGGATGACCTTGGGCAAGTCATAGTTCCGATAAGAACTGTCCTTGAAAAAGAGCAGTTTCTGTCAGAGCTCTCTCAGCCCCGCCGACATCACAGGGTGTCTGTGGTGGGGAGGGGAAGGAGAAGGAGTCTGTAAGCCGCTCTGAAACTCCCTTGGGTAGTGAAGGGCCGGGTATAAATCCAATCTCTTCTTCTTCTTCGAGACACACAACATTTGGGGCAGGGGAGGAGCTTTCATGAGTCACGGCTCACTTCCTAAGAACATAAGATAAGCCAATGTTGGATCAGGCCAATGGCCCATCCAGTCCAACACTCTGTCACACAGTGGCCAAAAATACCAGGTGCCCTCAGGAGGTCCAGCAGCAGGGCCAGAATTCTTCAGATACCAGGAACCATTACTGAGAGCAGGGGTCATTTCCTAGAAAAAGAGGTGCAGGAGCTCATTTGCATAACTCATTTGCATATGTCACACCCCCTGACACAGGGCAGGCATGTTTAAAATAAGTTAAGGCATATGCAAATGAGTTTAAATCCCCCCCTTCCCTGAGTCTCTCCGCAAAAGCAAAAGCGGAGAGGCTCAGGGGGAAAGGCAGGCATGTCTGCCTCCCTGCCTGTCCCGTCTCCAGTCAACCTGTGGTGGGCTGGCTGGAGATGGGAAGGGCAGGGAACCCAGGCATTTAAATCCCCCCCTCCCTGAGTCTCTCCGTGGGTGGGGGGCGGGGCCTGGACTCCTTACTGCCGGAGCGCCACTCTGGGGCGCTCCGGCAGGAAATGACCCCTGACTGAGAGTATGCCAGATGAAACAAAAAAGGGTCTTCACAACCTGGCAAAAGACAGCGGTAGAGGAAGACAGACAAATCTCCCTAGGGAGGGAGTTCCAAAGTTTTGGTGCCACAACTGAAGAGGCCCTTTCTCAGTTTGCCACCCGTCTAGCCTCAGATGGTAGGCGCCACCAAAGCAGGGCCTCCGAAGAGGACTGAAAGAGGGCCTAGGTTCATATGAGAGGAGGCGTTCCATAAGGTATGCTGCTGGTCCCAGGCCATATAGGCCTTTAAAGGTCAAGACCTGCACTTTGAATGGAGCCTGGCAATAAATTGGGAGCCACTGTAGATGGAACAAGCCTGGACTGATATGGCCCCTACAATGCACTCCGGTCAACACCCTGGTCACGGCCTTCTGTACCAACTGCAGCTTCCAGCCAGTCTTCAAGGGCAGCTCCGCATAGGGCACATTGCAGTAGTCTAACCCAGATGTTACCAGGGCATGAACCACAGTGACAAGAGCTTTTCTAAAGGCACCCCTGGCCACCCGTTTATGCACAGGAAGCCTGGTTTCAGGAGCACCCCAAGTGAGGAACTTGTTCCACGGGGGGAATGGAGCCCCCTCCAGAACAGGGGATAACCCATTTCCAGCGTCAGACCTTCCCCCGTCAGTTGCACCTCCGATTTGTTAGGATTACGTTTCAGCTTGTTAGCCCTTATCCATTCCAAAAATGCCTCCGGGGACCTGTTCATGGCTTTCACAGCCTCCCTGGGATCTCCTGGTAGAGCGAGATAGAGCTGAGCGTCATAAGCATATTGGTGGCGTCTCAGTCCAGATCTCCAGATGGCCTCCCCCAGGCAGCTTCATCTATTATCTTACCCAGGGCTTAATCGGAACAATTCAGTGCTTCTGGGTCCCACTTTTTAGGTCACGAGCAGCATTGAGCTTCCTCTCTTCCCCCCACTCCTAGCCACAGATTCCCTGAAGTCAGGATATGTACAGGATTCTGGGGCTCTTTAGTCAACTGGGGAGAAAACCCCATTAGGTCTCTCCAGGGGTTGCCAGGTCCATTTGGCTACCGGCGGGGGGGGGGGGGTAGGGTTGCCAGCTCCAGGTTAGGAAACTCCTGGGGATTTGTGGGCGGAGCCTGGGGAGGACAAGGACCTCAGTGGGGTACCACGCCATAGATTTCATCCTCCAAAGCATCCACTTTCTCCAGGGAAACTGATCTCTGTAGTCTGGAGATGAGCTGTAATTCCAGGGGATTCCCAGGTCCCACCTGGAGGCTGGCATCCCTAGACTCTCTCCCCTTTTTGGTGTAGTGGTTAGGAGCGCGGACTCTAATCTTGGAGAACCGGGTTTGATTCCCTATTCCTCCACATGCAGCTGCTGCTGTGACCTTGGGTCAGTCACAAGTTATCTCAGAGCTGTTCTCTCAAGGGCAGTTCTCAAGAGAGCTCTCTCAGCCCCACCTACCTCACAGGGCGTCTGTTGTGGGGAGGGGAAGGGAAAGGAGACTGTAAACCGCTCTGAGACTCCTTTGGGTAGTGTAAGGCGCGGGGTAAATCCAATCCCTTCCCTTCCTTCCTTCTTTTTCAGGCTAAATTTGCCAGACAAAACAAGAGGCCAAGTTTCCCCACAAAACCACTAGGCTATTTTTTTTTTTTAAAAGCAGTACCCCTTAAGGTAAATAGTTGTGGATATCATCTCTGCTATTGTAAATGCTGGATTCAGGGCTTTGCCCAGGGGTCATTTCGTAGAGAAAGAGGTGCAGGAGCTTATTAGCATAACTAATTTGCATAACTCATTTGCATATGCCACACCCTAGACATCACCGCCCTGGGCTCTTTACTGCCGGAGCTCCGCTCCTGTGTGCTCCTGCAGGAAATGACCCCTGGCTACAGGGTTGATTCAGTGACACAGATTTGCTTTTGATCTATATTTTAATGGAATTTTTAAAGAAAATTTATATTCGGGACCATCTCCTCCAATGTGTCCCCAGAAAACGCTGAGATCGGCTTGTAACAACTTGCTGGTGATCACAGGCTCTAGGGAGGTCCGGCCGTCCTCAACTAGGGACGGGGCCTTTTCGGTCCTGGCCCCAACCTGGTGGAACTCTCTGCCAAATGACACCTGGGCCCTGCGGGATCTGATGCAATTGCGCAGGGCCTGTAAGGCAGAGATGTTCCACCAGGCTTTTAGTGAAGGGCCGCAATGAGAGGGTAAGACTGGCACCCTTCCTCGCCTTCCTATGGCCCCCACGTACCCTTCCCTGCCCTACCGTGCGGGACAGCAGTAAAGGAGGATTATTGTATCACTATCTTGGATCAGTTTTAAATTATTGATTTACTGTTGGCAAACTTAAGTATATACATTTTGACTGTATTTTGAATGTGGGTGGACAATTCATACGTTTAATGAAATAAATGAATGAATTTTATATAAAGTCATTATATTCTTACAACCACTCTGTTAATGCATGCTTTATTCTGCTGGCCCATGACCATAACAAATTATTGATCAACTGGAGCTTTATCTGACCACCTTTGTAATGTTTTGCTTCTGTTTTCATGCTGCCGATGTCCACCGGTTTGTGTTTGAATGCCTTGTGTTTTAAGAGTGTGGTTTTTCGACTCTGAGCCGGACTCTGAAGAGGCAGCACAGAAATATTCTAAATTAATAATAAAATGGAGGCACCACGAGGATTAAGTAAATTCACGGAAAACTGAAAATGGAGCCTCCCTGTTTAGGGGCAGTATATCTGGGGATAGTCCATCACACTGTTAAATTTCACAGAGGCCTGGCCATTAATACAGTGCCCAGGACAGGTTACCTACAGCTTTGTTAGGGTTCCCCAGGCACTTATCTTCTCCTGTGAATGAGGAGCCTTTACCCCAGCAAGCTGTTTGGGAAATATCTGGTGCCTCGGGAGGACACTCAGGCCAGGATAAGTCCTTCTGCCAGGGGCTCATTCCCACTCCTCTGCCCGTTTTCAAAACAATCCCTCTTCCCTTTTAAAAATGTTTGCTGTAAACCCAGATTTTATACACACAGAACATTCCTTGCTAATGTCATTTCCTTCTTTCCCTTTTCGTTGAACTCGTTACAGGGAAAAGGGTAAACAAAAGAATAATTAAAAAAAAGAATGATCAAGGCTTCCAGTTCCGAGCAGTTCCCTCTTCCAGACCCCATCCTGAATTAAACACACACAGATGAATTACCTGATCTATAAAGGTAAAGGTTCCCTAGCTCGAAAGCCAGTCGAGTCCGACTCTAGGGTTGCGGTGCTCATCTCCGTTTCAAAGCCGAAGAGCCAGTGCTGTCCGAAGACGTTTCCGTGGTCATGTGGCCGGCATGACTAAACACCGAGGTGCACGGAACGCTGTTCCCATCCTACCGAAGTGGTACCTATTTATCTACTGGCAATTTCTTGCTTTCAAACTGCTAGGTTGGCAGGAACCTGATCTATATGGCATATCATTTGAACTAGAGACAGCCAGGGCTCAGTTCCAGCATATGACAAGTTGGAGTCCTACAAATGACAATGTCTCTGAGCTGTACAGAGTACCACTTCATCCCGTGACAAATGTCCCATATCTGAGATTAAGGGAATCTGTCCACAGTGGAGACCGGGGCTTCTAACCAGGTTTGAGCATCGGTAATTTTGAAACTGATCAACAACATCCTGGTCTAGTTATCAGTCGTGGTGGCTCAAGAGAACCTCCATGTTTAGAGGCAGAGTATCTCTAAACTCTAGATGCTAGGAGTAAAAGCATTAGAAAGAGATGGCTGTATTAATAAACCGCTTATGGGCTACTTGGCAGCATCTGCTGGAAATATGTGTACAGTTCTGGTCACCACACCTCAAAAAGGATATTATAGCATTGGGAAAAGTGCAGAAAAGGGCAACTAGAATGATAAAAGGGTTGGAACACTTTCCGTATGAGGAAAGGTTAAGGCGCTTGGGGCTCTTTAGCTTGGAGAAACGACGGCAGAGAGTGACATGATCGAGGTTTACAAGATTACGTATGGGAGAGAGCGGGTAGAGAAAGAAGTACTTTTCTCCCTTTCTCACAATACAAGAACTCCTGGGCACTCCGTGAAATTGCTGAGCAGTCGGGTTGGAAGGAAGTCCTTCTTCACCCAAAGAGTGATTAACACATGGAATTCACTGCCACAGCAGGTGGTGGCGGCTACAAGCATGGACAGCTTCAAGAGGGAATTAAATAAGCACAAGGGGCGGGACCCGCGATACTCGCGGGGTCGAAGCGAGGCCCAAGCAGCAAGCCGCTCGTGCCTCGCTGCCCTTCCTGCCCCTCCCACTGCCTCTGACTGCTCGGGCCTCGCTGCTCTCTTCCCCCCCCCAAGCGGCGGCTTGGGGGGGGTCAACAGTGGGAGGGCTTCTAGTGTCCTGGCCCCACTACTGGACCTCCTGATGGCACCTAGTATTTTTGGCCACTGCGTGACAGAATGTTGCACTGGATGGGCCATTGGCCTGATCCAACATTGGATCTTATGTTCTTATGTTCATTGCCAGGTACTCACCACACACCAGTGGGGGGTGGGAGGGAACTTTTCGGGAGTGGGAGGGGTCTCCACCCCCAGACAGCAACATTGTCGACGCAGTGACATCACACAGAAATGATGTCATCACGTTGGGGACATCGCACAGCGACGCTCTGGTTTGAGGGCGAAACTCTATGGTAAAATCGCCCTCAAACCATAGAGTTTTATCCTCAAACCAGAGCGTTGCAACATCCCCGACATGATAACATCACTTCCATGTGACATCAATGCGTCAGGGTGGGGTTTCCTCCACTGGCCAGCAGTGGGCAGAAGCCCCCAAAACCAGGGCATTCCCTGCCTGGACCTGGGGAATGGCAACCCTAGTTGGAAACCAGAAGTTGGACTCGATGGACCATTGTTCTGATCCAGCAAGGTTCAACTTAGATCCTCAGACAACTGACGGGTGCTGCTGAGGAGGACAGTGCTAGCCACGTGCTTGGCCCTTGGGGTACAGTTCCCAATCCAGTGCAAAGATCTGTGCGTGCAAGCCCTGGGACCAGGTCTTCCCTGCACAGATTTCTGTCTCTTTCCCGTACTTGCCTTTTAGAGCACAAATGCATAGCCAGCAGGCCAGGAAACAGGTGCCGTGTTTGGGCACCTTCAGATGCCAACAGAACTTGCTGGTCAGAGGCAGGAAGTCCTACCAGGGGCAATCTGGGTCTCTGATTCTGTAGGATGTGCACAGCTCCTAAACATATAAGAAGAGCCCTGCTGGACCAGACCAATAGTCCATCTGGTCCAGCATCCTGTCTCACACAGGGGCCAGCCAGTTCCTCTGGAAGGCCAAGAATGGCATAGAGGCAAAGGCCTTCATAAGAACATCAGAAGAGCCCTGCTGGATCAGACCAATGGTCCATCTAGTCCAGCCTCCTGTCTCACCCAGCGGCCAGCCAGTTCCTCTGGAGGGCCAACAACAGGGCACAGAGGCGGAGGCCTTCATAAGAACATCAGAAGAGCCCTGCTGGATCAGACCAATGGTCCATCTAGTCCAGCCTCCTGTCTCACCCAGCGGCCAGCCAGTTCCTCTGGAGGGCCAACAACAGGGCACAGAGGCGGAGGCCTTCATAAGAACATCAGAAGAGCCCTGCTGGATCAGACCAATGGTCCATCTAGTCCAGCCTCCTGTCTCACCCAGCGGCCAGCCAGTTCCTCTGGAGGGCCAACAACAGGGCACAGAGGCGGAGGCCTTCATAAGAACATCAGAAGAGCCCTGCTGGATCAGACCAATGGTCCATCTAGTCCAGCCTCCTGTCTCACCCAGCGGCCAGCCAGTTCCTCTGGAGGGCCAACAACAGGGCACAGAGGCGGAGGCCTTCATAAGAACATCAGAAGAGCCCTGCTGGATCAGACCAATGGTCCATCTAGTCCAGCCTCCTGTCTCACCCAGCGGCCAGCCAGTTCCTCTGGAGGGCCAACAACAGGGCACAGAGGCGGAGGCCTTCATAAGAACATCAGAAGAGCCCTGCTGGATCAGACCAATGGTCCATCTAGTCCAGCCTCCTGTCTCACCCAGCGGCCAGCCAGTTCCTCTGGAGGGCCAACAACAGGGCACAGAGGCGGAGGCCTTCATAAGAACATCAGAAGAGCCCTGCTGGATCAGACCAATGGTCCATCTAGTCCAGCCTCCTGTCTCACCCAGCGGCCAGCCAGTTCCTCTGGAGGGCCAACAACAGGGCACAGAGGCTGAGGCCCTTCCCTTGATGTTGCCTCCCGGCTCTGGGATTCAGAGGCTGACTTCCTCTGAACCTCTGATGAATACCGGTGGGGCTTTATGGACATCTCAGCCTCCTGCAGAAACTCCAGCCACTGAGCTCTTTGCAAGAATTGTGAACTCCCCGAGAAAGACCAGGACAGTGGCAGCAGAAAGGGAGCAGGGGCAGAAGGACTGCACTGGCAGACTGCGGAGAGGCATCTGGACACAGAACAGCGTAACGGCCTCACGCTTGAGCAGAGGTCCCCGACCTTTTTCAGGCTGCGGGCACCTTCAGAATTACGGCACAGTGTGGTGGGCACAGCCGCAGAATGGCCGCCAGAGAAATGTCTGCCACAGGAGGTGGAGTCAGCCACAAGATGGCTGCCATCGCTTACCTTCAGTCACCCTGTGAAGCTCCTTGTGCTGTGGTGTCAGCCACTGCCAGAGCAGTGTTGTGTACTGAATCTGCCCAGCCAATCAAATCTCCAGTGGCCAAGCAGGGGCCCTGCTGGGCAAACCTAGGGTTGCCAAGTCCATCTTCCACCCCCAGCGGGGGACTTTGGGGGCGTTCCTGGAGGGGGCGGGGCATCCCCGACATGATGACGTCACGTTGGGGACGTCTGCCACCCCCACCCCCCGCCCGTGCGCCAGATCTCCAGAAACGGCAGTTCCCTGCACTTAAAGGAGCAGGCGTTTCCCTTTTAAATGCAGGAGCCGGCATTTCCCCTTTAAGAGCAGCCGCGTTTCCCTTTTAAGAGCACGAAGCTGGCATTTCCCTGCAAGCTTGCGGAGAGCAGACTTGGGAGGAAACACGGGTTCCACACACTTAAAGGGAGAGAGAGGGGTGGCTGTGGGTGTTGGGGGTGGGGCTTCCCCCTCCAAACGAGGGACCCCTGGAAAACGGGGGGGGGGGGTTGGCAACCCTAGGCAAACCCCCCACTTGGTTGTGCTAGGGTTGCCAGGTCTGGGTTGGAAAAAACCTGGAGACTTTAGGGGTGGGTCCAGGAGAGGGTGGGGTTTGGGGAGGGGAGGGGCCTCAGCATGGTTCAATGCCACATTTAGGGTGCGGTCAGCAGGCGTGCTGGGAGCGGTTTAAATTGCTCTGGCCCTGACGCGTTTTTTTTTAAATCTGGAGAATCGCGATCACACTCACCTCCTTGCTCCGCATCGCTGCGCAGCCACATCGCTCCCCGCCGCCCACACGCGGGAGCGTGTGTCGGTGTTGTCTCTTTCTCTTTCTCAGTTTGGGCATGCGCACAGGCAGCTATCTGTAGAACTAAAATTTTTGTGCGTGCGCAGAACAGGGATTTCCACTTCAACCCGACTGCTGTAACACTTCCCTTTAAACTTTAAACGAACACTTCCCTTTAAACGTTTACCCTGAAAATGGCCTCTGTGAGATCCCGAACTCGTCTAAAGGCTAAAACTAGGCACCGTTTAAACATTGTTTTTAATAACACGGTGGTGGACCTCCGCCTATGCGCACACTGCCAACGCTTTAAAAAAATGGCCAGCAAAAAGCGGAAGCCTCGGGCAGCTTTCGAGCGGGGAGGGGGTTTAAACCGGAAGTGGCTCGAGACCAGAGGAGCTATCACATAAGGGGGAAATGCAGCTGGAAGCGGAGAATCAGGAAAACACCACTTGGGGACCTGGTAACAAAATACTCCGGTTTAAAGAAGATTTGAGCCGGCAAGCGATGGCTGGGGACGGGAGGCAGATGTTGACTGTGTGATCGTATGTATAAAATCTGTTTCTGAACTGGCATGACACCAGATCAAATGGCGCGTCTGAACGCACCCAGAGTCCACCTTCCAAAGCAGCCATTTTCTCTGGGGGAGCTGATCTTTGTCAGCTGGAGGTCCGTTGTAAAAGCGGTAGATCCCCAGGCCCCACCTGGAGGCTGGCAATCCTAGGCCGTGCCCATGTTCCCAAAACACTTGGTGGGCACCAGGAAAAGTGTCGGCAGGTGCCATGGTGCCCAGGGGCGCCAAATTGGGGACCCTTGCTCTTGAGCATCACGGTTGGATCTTAGGAAAAACTTTTTTACGTTTGTGCAACCCTGGAATCAGCTGCCGAGGGGTGGTGAGCAGCGGCTGGACCAACACTTGTCAGTAGGGTTGCTGGGTCTAGGTTGGAAAGTACCTGGAGACTTTGGGGGTGGATTTGGGAGAGGGCAGGGTTTGGGCAGGGGAGGGGAGGAGCCTCAGCATGGTCTCTGATCTCTGTCCGCTAGAGATCAGTTGTAAGAGTGGAAGATCTCCAGGCCCCACCTGGAGACTGGCAACTCTACTGGTCAGCAGTGTTCCCACTCAGCTGAGTTAGTGTGAGCCAGCTCACAGTTTTTTTAGCCTCTGGATCACACGTTTTTGTCTTCGCTCAGGAAGGAGGGCTCAAGAGCAAACTAACATATGCTGCGGCCAAATCGCTCGCTCACAACTTTAATGCCAGGAGCTCACAAAGTAGAATGTTTGCTCACAAGACTCCATAGCTTAGAGGGATCATTGCTTGTCAGGGATACTCTAGGCTAATCCTGCATGGACCAGGGGGTTGGACTAGTTGGCCTCTAGGGACCCTTGTGATCCTGTGATTTAATGATTCTACAAGTTTTTGCGGATGCTTCCTGTAGTGTATTCCAAAGCTGCCTTGGAATGCATGATGTATGTGAAACATCTCATTAACTTGTAATGTTAAGCTTCATCCTGGGCTAGGATCCAAATACATCCAATGGTATTGCTAGCCCAGGAAGTAACAAGCCAATCACTTCTCAGCAAGCTCCCTGAGCGGGAACGGCCGTGATTGGTCCTTATGTGAACAACCTTATTGGTTGGTATGTGTACAGTGGGCGTGGCTACATTAGCCCGGAATGTTTAAAAGCAGGGCAACTGCAATGTAAAAGCTGTTCTGGCTATCAGATGTTGATCTGTGTTGGAGTTGTGTTCGAGTTGAAGAATAAAGCTGTGTTCTTGCTGCATCACTCTCCGACTGCTTTGTTAAGCGAGCGACTTAACACTTTTTCTGTGGCTTAAAATGTTGGGCCCCACCCATTATTGTTGAGGCCTAGAAACTTGAAGCGTTCCCCCCCCCCGTTTTTTGTTTTAAAGGCACAGATTATTAGTCAGATTTCTTCACTAGAATAACAACGTCCACGTGCCTCGCATGCCAGAAGGCGCCCCCCCCTTCCAACAGAAGCTTGGAGTATAACAGCATCCACTCTGCCTGTGAGCGCAATAACAGGAAAGTCGCATGATGCCAAAGTTCCGTATGACATACGAGCACACATGACTCACGCCCCACCAAACTCTCCTCTCCCCTTGGCCTCGGCCGAGCCTCCTTAGTCAGAGTGGATGCGTAGGACGAAGGACGGCAGAATCGATTCCGAATGCGCTGTCTGTCAGCCACTTGAAATCTCGTCACGCTCTGTTCTGGAGCCACAGGATGAGTCCTTCTCAAGGTCTCTCCGCCGCCCAACAGGGCTCTTTTGATTCATAGAGCTTCTTTGCCGGCCTCGAGGGAACCAGAGGTTCAAAGCCACATGCCGGCCACACCCTCGGCCTAGCCGACAGGGCCCTTCCCCCACCGAGGGACGGGAGAGCTCCAGGATTACCACTGATCTCGAGGCGACAGAGACCGCTTCACCAGGAGAAAAGGGCCACGTTGGAGGAAGAAGATGAAGAAGAGGAGGAGGAGATTGGATTTATACCCCGCCCTTCACTACCCAAAGGAGTCTCAGATAGGGTTGCCAAGTTGTTTTTCTTCTGTGGTGGGGGGCTCCTGGACAGCGTCTTCAGCGCGCGCACGAAGTGCGCACGCGCCGCATGCACGTCAGCCGGATATGACGTGATGACGCCAGGCACGCTGGGGGCGGGGCCACAGCCATTTGAGGGGAAAACATAGAGTTTTCCCCTCAAATGGCTGTGGCCCCACCCCCAGCGTGCCCGGCGTCATCATGTCACCTCCGGCTAACGTGCACGCCGGGGTGGGGTTTCCCCTGGGGCCCAATTCCGCGGCGGCAGAAATCGGGCCTCCAAAGCGGGGGGAAATCCGTCCCCCGGTGGGACTTGGCAGCCCTAGTCTCAGAGTGGCTTGCAATCCCTTTCCCTTCCCCTCCTCACAACTGACACTCTGTGAGGTAGGCGGGGCTGAGAGAGCTCTTGCGAGGACTGCTCTTAAGAGTACAGCTCTGAGAGAACTGGGACGAGTCCAAGGTCACCCAGCTGGCTGCATGTGGAGTAGTGGGGAATCAAACCCGGTTCTCCCAGATTAGAGTCCGTGCTCCTAACCACTACACCACACTGGTGAACCCTATGGCATTATACCACATTGAAGTTCCTCCCCCCTCCAACCCCAGGATCCACCCCCCAAAACTCCAGGTATTTTCCAACCTGCATCTGGCAACCTTAGCTCCCATACTGCCCAAGGCAGGATGTGGAGACTCTCCCCACGGGAGGCCCAACCTCCCCCAATGAGCACAGCCCCTTGAAGCTGGGGCAGCGCAAGACCGCCCTCTCCGCCCTCTTGCGAAGGCTGCCTGCTCCGGGTTAGGAAATGTCCGGAGATTTGGGGGGTGGGACCTGGGAGAGTGGGTTTGAGGGAGGGGTTCGAGATCGGTTGTAATTCCAGGGGATCTCCAGCCCCTGACTGGAGGTTGGCAACCCTTGTTTGGGAGGGACCTTTGCCTAGAGCCCACCCTCCAAAGCAGCCATTGTCTCTGGGGGGAGTTTATTTCTGTTACCTGAAGGTCTTGAGTTGCCAGGTCCCCCCAGTCACTGGTGTGGGGGGGTGTCCCCCGCGTAGGGTTGACAGATCCAGGTTGGGAAACTCCTGGAGATTTGGAGGGTGGAGCCTGGGAAGGACAGGGACTTCAGTGGGGCACAATGCCACACAGTCCCCCCTCCAAAGCATCCATTTTCTTCAAGGGGAACTGATCTCTGCAGTCCGGAGATTCCAGGAGACCTCCAGGCCCCACCTGGAGGCTGGCAACCCTATTTTGTGTTTCTGTGGCCCAGCTTCAAAGGCCCTCTGCAGCCCACCGTGGAGTTGGGGGTCCATAGGAGAGGAGGTGTGCACCCCCCCCACTCCTACCACTGCTGCTTGGCTGCAAGAGGGGCCATCTGAGGGCACAGGGCCGGATTCAGGACAACTGGTGAGGACCCGAGCACAGAGAAGAGAAAAGATTGGATTTATTCCCCATCCTTCACTACCCGAAGGCGTCGCAGAGCGGCTTACAATCTCCTTCCCCTCCCCACAACAGACACCCTGTGAGGTAGGTGGGGCTGAGAGAGCTCTCCCGAGAACTGCCCTTGAGAGAACAGCTCTGAGATAACTTGTGACTGACCCAAGGTCACACCAGCAGCTGCATGCGGCGGAGTGGGGAATCAAACCCGGTCCTCCCAGATTAGAGTCCGCGCTCCTAACCACTACGCCAAACTGGCTTAACAACGGTGCTCCTTGGCCAATTACAAAAAGGACACTTACCATTTGTTGTTATTAAAGTCGAGTGTGGCAGTGAAAGAGTTAAGGGCACGATAGCTAGGGTAATGGCAGCTAGCGGGGAACTCGGTGGTGCCCCCCTTCCCTGGGTGCCCTCAGCCCGTGCTTAACGGTTCATCCAGGGCTGACTGGGCCTCAGCAGCATGCAGCCGGGCACCCTGGGGTGGGAGGGGGCAAAGCCCTGCTCTCAAAGCCCACGGTGAGGTGCATCCCCCACGGCACAGACAGCGGGATCCATGCCAAGCCCTGGGGCAAAGCTGCCAGGGCTTGGCTCAGACCTGGCTGGCACACCACGGGCCTCAGAAGGGGTGTCAGGCACCTTCTGTGCCGCTGATGGCAGGGAGCCACCCGGCGGCATATTGGCCTCCTCCTTCCTCCTCCTCCTCATGACACCCCCCCCAGCTGCCACTCGGGTGGTTTGGCTGCGGAACTGAACCCGCTGATCTCAACTGGGAAAGGAATGAAGCGGTGCCGGTTCGGGCCAGCGGGATCCGACGGAGACAATCGCTTATTGACGAACGGCCCGATTGTCACCTGAAAATTCAGTCGCCAAGAGAGGTGCTTGTCTGCGGGAACTGACCGATTCTTGCGCTCTGGGGCGGGAAGGGCAGCAGGTGGTCATGGGGGGGGGGCGGTTTGAGACTGGGTAGGTATGGTAGGGTTGCCAGCCTCCAGGCGAGGCCTGGGGATCTCCTGCTTTTACAATTGCTCTCCAGCTGACAGAGATCAGCTCCCCAGGAGAAAATGGCTTCTTTGGAGGGTGGACTCTCCGGCATTGTACCATGTTGAGGCCCCTCCCCTCCCCAAACCCTGCCCTCTGCTGGCTCCACCCCCAAAGTCTCCAGGTATTTCCCAACTCAGACCAGGCAACCCTAAGGTCTGGCCTACACAACAGGGGTGCCAGCTCCGGGTTGGGAAATACCTGGAGTTTTTGGGGCGGAGCCTAAGGCGGGCACAATTCATAGTGGGAGGGACTCCAGTCCAGCCTCCCTTCCAAAGTGGCCATGTTCTCTGGGGGAACTGATCTCTGTCCTGGGAGATCTCCAGCCACCGTCTGGAGGTTGGCAACCCTGCTACACAAGCGGAAGGTGGTAGAATTCAAGTTGCGGGCTGTGAGTGCTCAAAACACCTCCCAGCGAGTAAAAAACTAACCTAAGAACATAAGAGAAGCCAATGGTGGCTCAGGCCTATGGTCCATCCAGTCCAACACTTTGTGCCACACAGTGGCCAAAAATACCAGGTGCCATCAGGAGGTCCACCAGTGGGGCCAGAACTCCAGAAGCCTTCTCACAGTATTGCCCCCCCTCCAAGCATCAAGAATACAGAGCATCCCTTGCCCCAGACGCAGAGGTCATTTCGGGGGGGATCGCGGGGGATCGCAGTTCCCCCAGGTGAGGTGCGGGGGGCGGGGCACACGATGAAGCCCCTCCCCCTGCTTCTGGCCGCCCCGCTTCCACTAGAAGCCCTCCCACTGTTGCCCCCCCTCCAAGCACCAAGAAGACAGAGCATCACTTGCCCCAAACCGAGAGTTCCTCTCTATACCTCGTGGCTCATAGCCACTGATGGACCTCTGCTCTATATGCTTATCTGATTCCCTCTTGAAGCCATCCATGCTTGTAGCCATTCCCTCTTGAAGCCATCCATGCACCTCCTCTGGCAGTGAATTCCATGTGTTGATCACTCTTTTGGTGAAGAAGGACTTCCTTTTATCTGTTCCAACCTGACTGCTCAGCAATTTCATTGAGTGCCCACGAGTTCTTGTATTCTGAGAAAGGGAGAAAAGTACTTCTTTCTCTGACATCCTAACAGGGGTCATTTCCTGCGGGAGCGCACAGTAGCGGAGCTCCGGCAGTAAGGAGCCCAGGGGGCAGGCACATGCAACAAGCCCCGCCCCCTGCTCCCAGCAGCCTTCAGTCGGGCCATGAGGAGCAAGAAGCAGCCAGGTAAGTTGCAGAGCCCCCCACCCCCAGCCTGCCTTCAGGTACAAACTCTCCCTCCTCTGTGAAGGCAGATCTGTGCATTCCCCATCCACATTAGCTAGCAATCCAAAACAGTCCAGTGGCGTCTGAGCACTGGGTGTTGCCTTCTGACACACTTCCGGTGATGTCAGGGGGTGTGGCATATGCAAATGAGTTATACTAATGAGCTCCTGCACCTCTCTTTCTATGAAATGACCCCTGCATCCTAAGGACACTTTCCTTAGGAACAGGCCTGAGTATGGTTTGGAATATTCCGTGTGTTCTAGCCCCGCTTCCTCCCACCTTGACCTCATTTTCTGCTTACGGTGTGATTTTTTAAATTCAGGGGGCCGCTGGAAAAGTGTGACCCAACACGGGCAGTCCCGAAGTAGTACAGTCCTCCCTCTGGTTTGATTTAAACATGACGTTGGTCAGGTCCAACCTGTTACCTGTACGGCTTTGCATGCGCCCAGCAACCGGGCCATCACCTGTGAGAAGCTGCAGGGATGCCAGCCTCCAGGTGGGACCTGGAGCTCATCTCCGGACTACAGAGATCAGACCTCCTGGAGAAAATGGCTGCTTCGGAGGGTGGACTTTTAGGCATTGTACCACACTAGGGTCCCTGTCCTCCCCAGGCTCCATCCCCAAATCTCCAGGAGTTTCCCAACCCGGATTGGCAACCCTATGTCTCCACCCCCTGCCAGTGGCCAGGGAGACCTGGCAACGCTATGCCTGCAATGCAGGCGTAGTTAAGCACACCAAGGCAATGCCCGCCCAGGTGCCCAGACTGTGGGGTGCCCACTCAGAGTGAGATGCTCTTTTGCCCAGGTGGTAGCCCAGTGTAAACAAGACTACCCTTGGGCACGTGCAAAGAAGACAAAAAGACAAGAAGGGGGTGTTCTCCGTTGGACCCCTATGATGGCAGGCGAGGAGCTGAAACCAGGAGAGACCAGCTTGCCTAAGCGATCCAATGTGTTCATGGTGGTGGGGTGGGGTGTGTGTTTTTTTAGGTTTTAAGGGTCTTCTCCACCACGCAACACCAGTTCTAGGGATGCCAGCCTCCAGGTGGGACCTGGCAATTTGGGAATGGAGTCTGGGGGAAGACAGGGACCTCAGTGGGGCTCAGTGCCACAGAGTCCACCCTCCGGAGCATCCATTTTCTCCCGGGGAACTGATCTCTGTAGTCTGGAGCTAAGCTGTGATTCCAGGGGATCCCCAGCAGGGCCGGCTCACTCACTAGGCAAACTAGACAATCGCCTAGAGCGGGCCGGCCCTTAGGGGTGCCAAACTGCACCCGGCCCCGTACTCGGGAAGTTTCTTGTTTTTCATTCTTCCTAAAATGCATTTCTTTTTGAAAATTGGTGGGCGCACAGGGAGGGGGACGCAAGAAGGGATCCCCGCCTAGGGTGCAAAATAAGCTGGGACCGGCCCTGATCCCCAGGTCCCACCTGGAGGCTGGCATCCCTGCATGTCTCTGTGGACGCAAATGCCCTCCTCTGCTGAGTTACGCGCCCTCCTTTTGTTGTGCGTTCCCTCCTGGTGGAGGCAGAAACGCAATCTGGCCGTGTGTTCCGACCGCACCCGGGCTCCCTCCCGCAGCGGGAGATTTTTGGCGGTGCTGGAGGGGACACCCCCAACCAGACGCTCAGGCAGGATTCATCCGGGAAGAGGTGAGCAGGTAACAATGTCTGGCCCCCCCCCCCCGGTCATTCCACCGGTGATTGACAGGCCGCGGGGCTTTTATCTAATGATACATTTATAATGCTTTTTCTGTAACGCGGAAACATTTCTCTGGGGAAGTTGCAAAACAGCACAAAAGAATCCATCCTCTCCTGTTGCGTCAGACCGTTTTCTGTCTTGACCTCCTACACACTCCAAGCGACTGTGCGTTTTCATGGTGTTGAAGTCATTCATTTCAGTGCCGTTGTGACGGTTAACCCTTGAAGAACCTAAGAGGAGCCATGCTGGATCAGGCCAATGGCCCATCCAGTCTAACACTCTGTGCCACACAGGGGCCATCAGGAGGCTCACCAGCGGAGCCGGAACTCCAGAAGCCCTCCCAAAGGTTTTTCACATCCCCAACGACCATGTCCTCTTGACTAGAGATGCCAGGGATTGAACCCTGGACTTCCTGTGTGCAAAGCAAGTGCTCTCCCCCTGAGCCACGCCCCCTCCAAAAGTCTCGTTAGGACACGTGGGGCAGAGTCAGCAGAGTGGAACTCCTCGAAGAGAGTTGGGGAGGGGACGAAACGTTTACGCAAACTCACCACGGCCCCGGTCACACGGGCCAGATAACATGGGGGAGATGTGGCTGTTCACCCTGGAGAAAAATAAAGCACGATAGCCCGATCACATGGTCCCCCGAATCTCTGTGCTTCGGCTGTTAGCTGGCGATCACACAGCGATGCTGCAGTGTGGCAAAGAAGCGGCACGGTGCGATCACACAAGCGTTTCGCGTTTGTGTGCATGCGCCGTTCCGTAGGGCAGCACTGCTTTCACTCCCGTGTTTGTGCGCATGCGCGTAAGAAAAACATCTGGTTTGCGACAGGATGTAGATGGGCGCCGAATGCCATGGGATACTAGCGCTCCCGTGATCTGACACCCGCCTGTGCCGCGCGTTTTCCGAATACTAGTGCACTTTCCTTGGTACTTTTAAACGCCGCATCTTTGGCGGGATGCCACAGGTTGGCCACGGGTGTGCTATGCTTCCCAGATGTTGCGTTGTGATCGTGCCCCGAAAATCTGCCCAACGTTCGTGCCTTTCGCACGGCAAATTCTCCGTGTGGCCGGAGCCCGCATCTGGCAAGCCACTGTCCTCGATGTCAGACCTGGATCCCCACTACGAAAATAAGGACACCAGCCTAACTTACAGGGCTGTTGCAGAGTGAAGTGCTGTGACTACTTGAATTGCACTCTACCCGTGTCTCACATTATTATGACTAGAAAAGTATCTGCCATGGGCAATGCTCCCCTCTAAGCTGTGGAGTCTTGCGAGCCAAAAATTCCACTTTGCGAGCGACGGGCATTAAAGTTGTCAGCAAGCAAGTTGGCTACGGCATAAACTAGTTTGCTCTGGAGCCATCCTTCCTGAGCGAAGACAAAAAACGTGTGAGCTGGAGGCTAAAAAACTACGAGCTAGCTCACACTCACTCGGCTTAGAGGGAACACTGGCCATGGGTAGAGTTGCCAGGTCCCCCCTGGACACCGGTGGGGGATGGGGGGTAGGGTTGCCAGCTCCAGGTTGGGAGATTCCTGGAGATTTGGGGATGGAGCCTGGGGAGGACAGGGACCTCAGTGGGGTCCTGTGCCATAGAACCCACCCACCAAAGCATCCGTTTTCTCCAGGGGAACTGAGCCCTGTAGTCTGGAGATAGGCTGTAATTTTGGGGGGTCCCCAGGTCCCGCCTGGAGGCTGGCATCCCTAGGACTCATGGGAACCTGGTCAATGTGGGCCAAGCCACCTGAAAGACTATTTTGCTGTCGCAGTAACGTTGTGCGTTAGAACTTGGCTTTCGTTTTTCCTGTGGGAGCCATTCGTTTATACGGGAGACGGCAATGCAGTGGGCTCGGGGTCCCCATTCAAGTAGAGAGCCAGTGTGGTGCACTGGTGAAGAGTGTCAGGCTAGTAGGGAGACCTGGGTTCGAATCCCCACTCGCGCCATAAAGGCTCGCTGGGTGGCCTTGGGCCAGTCACACTCTCTCAGCCTAACCTACCTGACAGGGCTGTCGTGAAGATAAAGTGGAGAGGAGGAGAAGGACGGGAACTGCCTTGGGTCCCCCTTGGAGAGAAAGGCGGAGTACAAAAGAAGTAAATTAAAAAATGAAACAGAAGCTAATCCTGATGCCAGCCATTGAGAAGCAAGCCTGGAACAGCCTGTCTGCTTGTCTTTCAGTTTGGTGTTGGGGGTTTAGAGCGGCGGACTGTGATCAGGAGAACCGGGTTTGATTCCCCACTCCTCCACATGCGGCCAGCTGGGTGACCTCGGGCCAGTCACAAGTTCTCTCAGAGCTGTTCTCCCAAGGGCAGTCCTCGAGAGAGCTCTCTCAGCCCCACCTGC
>NW_015167579.1:335180-362486 GCF_001447785.1 Gekko japonicus | reverse complement strand
GAAGGAGGGAAAGGAAGGGAAGGAGATTGTCAGCCACTCTGAGACTCCGAGTGAAGGGCGGTGGGGCATAAATCCTCCTCCTCCTCCTCCTCCTCCTCCTGCTGTCCTGCCCTTCCTTCTAGGAGCTGGTTCTCTTTTCCTCCTTTTCTTCTCACAACACCCACCTTGTGAGGTAGGCTAGGCTGACACACTGAGTGACACCCAGGGTGCATTCGGGTGGCTCTTTAGATCCGCACGAGGCATGGGTGCCTCATGAATTTAAATGTAATGTCCAGACATCAATATCTGGGAAATGTCTGTCTTCCGTGAGCATCCCGTTTTGCCACACCTCGGAGTCGTACTAAAAAGATACTACTTTAAATCTGGAGTTTTCGGTTACGACGGGCCACTCGCGAACTTTCCCCCATCTGATCGCTCCAGCGCGCAATTAAAAATGGCGCCCGTTCAGGATGGTCTGACGTCAGACCAGTGTTCCCTCTAAGCTGAGTTAGTGTGAGCTGGCTCACAGTTTTTTAGCCTCCAGCTCGCTGATTTTTGTCTTAGCTCAGGAAAGATGGCTCCAGAGCAGACTAATTTATGCAGCAGCCAAATAGGTTGCTCACAACTTTGATGCCAGTAGCTCACAATGTAGAATTTTTGCTCATAAGGCTCCACAGCTTAGAGGGAACATTGCATCAGACCATCCCGAACGAGTGCCATTTTTAAAAAAATCTTGATTTTGCGCATGTGCGGATAAACAAGGCTGTGATATCATGCCTATGTGCACGGGCAAAAAGATTTAAAAAAAAAAAGAAAGAAAACCCCACCACGCGTGCCTCCTTCAGTGAACGCCATCTAGACAATCCACAGCAGAAGCAGCGCGGGGTAAGGTGATTCCCCCGGGGGGATGTCTGGTCGTGCGAGGGTGGATTTAAAAGACGGGGATCATATCTGAGCCAGCATAATGGTGGGATTAGCTTTCTGTCTGAACACACCCCCAGATGGACCGGTGGGGATTCAAACCTGGCTCTCCCAAACCCTAGTCCAATACTCTAACTACGATACCACACTGGTTCTTGGGCCCACACTGGCTCTGCAGGGACCCCACTCCTGCCTGGGTTTTCCATCCTGGTCAATGCTGGGAATCACGTGTGTGTGTGTGCGCGCATCACTCGGCTATGTGTAATTTCCCATCAAATGTGGCTAAGATGCGATGGTTGGTTTCTAAAAGGAGTGAAATCCTGCTTTGAAAGATACTGTTTTACTCTCATTGACTACAGTTCAATATAAAGCTATACAGAAGAGGTTATTTCTTACTCTATATAACTTTTTAATATTGCGATGGGTGTCTTTAATAAAAATAACAACACTCTGTTTGGACTCCGTAGCTAGGCGGCTGGCCACCGGGTCCCTCACCCCCCACTCATTCCATTCTAGACACAAATGGGCCATTTGCCCCACCCTTCCCGGCATGTCTCTCATAAACACCTTTTTTTATTTACAGCAACATAAAGACAAACAATGCCCTTGCATTCTCCCCGTCTCTTGGCCCATTGTTCATTCTCCACCAGAACAGAACCCCCCACAGGTCAGTTGTCGGTTCTTCCCATTTGCTTTTCAACATTTATATGTTTACCATTTCCATGCTGTCCCCAGGTACACGACGGTTTACAGGAATCATTTTAAGACACATAACCAAACAAAAGCAAGACACAGAGACTCAGCGAGGCGCTACCAAGTCCCGGCTCGCACCCAGCAGAGTAGAGCAAAAGTAGTAAAACTTTCAGACACCTCCACGAAAGAGATATTTCTCTCTCTCCATCTCCTTCGGAAGACGGCTCCGGGGAAGCATGCATCTGATGCCGTATGATCTACTCCACGAAAACGTCTGCTGCTTAATCTCTGAAAAAGAAGAAGAGATTGGATTTATACCCCACCTTTCACTTGGAGTCTCAGAGCGCTTTATAATCTCATTCCCTTCCCCTCCTCACAACAGACACCCGGCGAGTTAGGTGGGGCTGAGAGAGCTCTCTCGAGGACTGTCCTTGAGAGAACAGCTCTGAGAGAACTTGTGACTGACCCAAGGTCACACCAGCAGCTGCAAGTGGAGGAGTGAGGGATCCAACCCAGTTGTCCCAGATTAGAGTCCACGCTCCTAACCACTACACCAAACTGGCTCTCTTCGAACAGCCCACCGAGTTCTTCTCTATTTCTGCTGCAACAGGCAAGGATGGCTTCCTTTCCGGGATTGTCCCCATAGAGGGGATCAGCCCTTAGCAAAAGAAATGTATCTGGGGTCCTGGACAGGAGCAAACAGCAGGTGGTGGTCAATGTTCCCTCTCAGCTGAGTGAGTGTGAGCTAGCTCGCAGTGTTTTAGCCTCCAATTCACACATTTTTGTCTTAGCTCAGGAAGAAGAAGAAGAGGAGGAGGAGGAGGAGCAGGAGATTGGATTTAAGGCCTGCCTTTCACTACCTGATGGAGTCTCAGAGCGGCTTACAAACTCCTTTCCCTTCCTCTCCCCACAACAGACACCCAGTGAGGCAGGTGGGGCTGAGAGAGCTCTGACAGAAAGTGCTCTTTTTCAAGAATAGCTGTGCCAGAACTATGGCTCGCCCAAGGTCATCCAGCAGGTGCAAGTGGAGGAGTGGGGGAATCAAACCCGGTTCTCCCAGATTAGAGTCTGCGCACTTAACCACAACACCAAACTGGCTCAGGAAGGGATGGCTCCGGAGCAAACGGATTTATGCAGCAGCCCAATCGCTCGCTCACAACTTTAATGCCAGCGGCTCACAAAGTAGGATTTTTGCTCACAGGACTCCACAGCTTAGAGGGAGCACTGGTGGTGGTAACAGCTATCTCCATTCCTGGCCAGTGGCTGAGAAGAGGAAAAGCTGTAACAGGCAGCCCAGCTGTTATCGGAGACATCTCTCTCCCTCGGCCAATCAGAGGCCACCTCTCCTGGCACACACCCACCTGGCCAGCAGGTGCTTAAAGACGAGGGGGGTGGCCCTTGCCGTCCAGAAGAGCTGCAGGCGACTGGTGTTGAGGCTGTTTCTGGGGAGGTCCCTTTTTTTTCAGTTTTGCTTTTGACATCCTCCTTTTGGGATCCACCAAGCATGCTTTTCTGGCACAGTCAACCTGACCATTACTGGCCGAGTCCAGGGGAAATGTATCCGTGCTCCAGCAGCAACCTGATCAGGTGAGAGGTTGTCTTTTATCTTCCCTGCCGTTGCCACCAGTGGAGACTCGGGTGTGGGGAAGATTCAGACAGAATGGTAGAGGAAGGGACGCTCAAAAGACTCCAGGTGGGCTTTGGTACCTGTTAGGCCTCACCGATTGCCCTGGCAGGATCGGACCCAGCCCAGCCCCCTATCGGCAGGCAGGCGGATGCTCTGGAGAAGGGGAACGTGAAGGTTCTGCCTTGTGGTTGACGCTGGGAAGTGTTAAGAGGTAGACTGCTTCTGCACATGAAGGCTCCATTGAGTCGTCGTGACCGGAAACGTCCGTTGGCAGACTGAGGCTCTGCAACGTGTCTAGAACGTTTTGAAGCCATTTCAGCGAGCAGAATCACCACACCGCCAATGCTCCCTCTAAGCTGTGGAGTCTTGTGAGCAAAAATGCTACTTTTGGGGCTACTGGCATTAATGTTGTGAGCGAGTGATTTGGCTGCTGCATAAATAAGTTTGCTCTGGAGCCATCCTTCCTGAGCTAAGACAAAAATGTGTGAGCCAGAGGCTAAGAGACTGTGAGCTGGCTCACGCTAACTCAGCTTAGAGGGAATGCAATGATTTCTATAATGGCAGAAATTACGGAATTATGAAAAATTAACCCTGAGCATCCAGTCAGCTGTGACACGCCAGGACTTGGGGAGCTAAGAGGTTCTTCTAGTCCAGGGGTGGCCAAACTGTGGCTCGGAAGCCACAGGTGGCTCTTTCACACATACCGTGTTTCCCCGAAAATAAGACACTGTCTTATATTTATTTTTTCTCAAGAAGACACACTAGGGCTTATACCACAAATGCATAGAAATCCTGCTAGGGCTTATTTTTTGGGTAGGTCTTATTTTCGGGGAAACGGTATTGTGTGGCTCCCAGCAGGGCAGCTGGGGAAGCGAAGGGGAGGTATGCCTCCCTGATTGGTCTTTCCTTCCCCAGCCAGTGTTCTTTCCACCTTTCTTTCTCTTTTTCTCTCTCCCTTTCTTCTATCCTTTCTCTCTCTTTTCCTTCCTTCCCCCTTCCGCACTTCCCCATCTATTTGCTTTCTTCGTTTCTCTCTCTTTCTCTCTTTCCACCTCTTTCATTCGTTCTTTTCACCTCTCTCTCTTTCTCTCTCTTAGACAAATAAATATCATTAGCAAACAAATAAATATCATTGGACAAATAAATATAATTATCGATATCTGTTTTTATTTTTGGCAGTCTCATTTAATGTTAATAAAAACGTGTGTAATATTTGTCTTGTGGCTCTCAAACATCTGACGTTTATTCTATGTGGCTCTTACGTTAAGCAAGTTTGGCCACCCCTGTTCTAGTCTCATGGGGATCCTTTTTCTTCCCCTCCCTCCACAGTTTTCATCATCTCTTTCCTCTAGAAGTTTCCCCTTAAAGTATTTACACCAGACTTTCCTCAAGTGGTTAAGACGCTGAACTGCAGGCTGTGGAAGGTCAGTAGTTCAGCAGTTCGAGACCCGGGTGCCGCAAGACGGGGTGAGCTCCTGTCTCTAGTTCCAGCTCCTGCCAACCTAGCAGTTCGAAAGCAAGAAATTGCAAGTAGATAAATAGGTACCACTTCGGTGGGAAGGTAACAGCGTTCCGTGCCCCTCGGCGTTTAGTCATGCCGGCCACATGACCACGGAAACATCTCTGAACAGCGCTGACTCTTCAGCTTGGAAACGGAGATGAGCACCGCAACCCTAGAGTCGGATTCGACTGGCTTTCGAGCAAGGGAAACATTTACCTTTTACCTTCTCTCCTTTTCTCACTCTTGCCCCTTCACCGCTCTTGGTCGCCTTTCCTCTCCTTTCCCCATCTCTGTCTTCCATGCTGTGGGCCTGCGACACTCTCCTCCACCTGTCTCCCGCATGTCACGAATATTCAGCCCTGCAACCAAACGGGAGACAGTTGCTGTCTCCTAAGCAGAGAGCCGCCGGGATTCTTGCCCGGAGAAATGCAAATCGAGTTTGTTCCGATTCAGTCAGGCCCAGTTTTCCCACCACGCCAACCACCGAGGGACCCCTTGTCAGATGCCAAAGTGCCGCAAGGGGCTCAGCTCACTCCCAGTGCCGGGGGTGTGTGTGTCGGTGTAGAGTTGCCAGCCTCCAGGTGGGGCCTGGGGATCTCCCGCCTTTACAACTGATCTCCAGCTGACAGAGATCAGCTCCCCTGGAGAAAATGGCTGCTCTGAAGGGTGGACTCCGACACGGT
Organism: Gekko japonicus; assembly: GCF_001447785.1. Lineage (NCBI taxonomy): Eukaryota > Metazoa > Chordata > Lepidosauria > Squamata > Gekkonidae > Gekko > Gekko japonicus. The sequence continues at coordinate 357,082 of NW_015167579.1, read as the reverse complement.
ACCCTGCTGAGGCCCCTCCCCTCCCCAAGCCCCGCCCTCTCCTGGATCCCGCCCCAAAGTCTCCAGGCATTTTTCAACCCAAACCCGGCAACCCTAGGTCGGTGTCACCTCCCAGACCTTCGCTGCCACGGATCATATCCAAGCCAGCAGCAGTGGTGGCCCAGGAGGGGATGAATGCACCTTCCTTGAAGTGACAAAATCGGGACTGGCGCGCTCCCTGCAGCCTCTTAAAGTATTTAAGAGCCAGTTTGGTGTGGCGGTTAAGTGTGCGGACTCTAATCTGGGAGAACCGGGTGATTCCCCACTCCTCCACTTGCACCTGCTGATGTGACCTTGGGTCAGTCACAAGCTCTGGCACAGCTGTCCTTGAAAAAGAGCAGTTTGTGTCAGAGTTATCCCAGCCCCACCCACCTCACAGGGTGTCTGTTGTGGGGAGGGGAAGGGGAAGGAGTTTGTAAGCCGCTCTGAGACTCCAAGTGAAGGGTGGGATATAAATCCAATCTCTTCTTCTTCTGACACGTTTCAGTAGGAGAGTTCCGCTTAAGGACACAGGGGCACAGTTCCCAGCGGTCCATGGTGTGCCTGGGAAGTCATTCAGCTGCAAGGGAGTGGCTGGGCCCGGACCCTCTGGCGAGCAGGACATCGAGATAATGAGGGCGTTGTCTCAGGGGTCTTTGTGGATCGCAATTGTCCTCAGCAGAAAAAGTGCTTCCTGAAAAGGGGCAAAGAAACCCCGGCAAGGAGCCCATTTGTTTGACTTCCGAGCTAGGAGCCTGCCCCCGCCGCCGACTAAGGCAGGCCAGGCCAGTTCTCAGCCGGCGGCCCAATAAACATCTTTGCAGGCCAGTCGTGGTGTGCCGGTTGCATCCACACAAGGACAGAGAGGGGAAAGGGTGGCTTTCAAAGGGAACGTGCGTCCTAGCCGGCGTCAAATTAACATTCAAAGCGCGTCTTCCTGTGTTTCTGCATCCGTACACGGCAAGCGCTTGGCGGCCGGAATCGGTACACAGTCTGCTTGTGGACCAGCAGCCACAACTGTGCGGACATGCACTTTGCTGCCTGCTCATGCTCAAGGAAGCCGCAGCCAGCTTATGATGCCATGCAGCCCAATACACCTGGATATAGATCTGCACACACCTTTCTATGTGCAGGTAGCACGCACAGGGATGCTTCCCAAGCAGGGATTTTCTAACTCACGAAGGATTCTGCTGTTACTTGTAAAAATGACTCGAGCGAATCTCCTCCATGGGCTGTTCACTGTCACACCCCCTTGCCTTGGTACCTGCAGGGAGCCCCTGCCGTTGCCGTTCTTGAAGCAGGAGGAACCCAACAGCATCTCCACGTCGGCCGAGCAGCACTGCCCTTCCTTCCAGTATGTGCTGTGCGCGGCCACGTCCCCAGCGGTCAAGCAGCACGAAGAGACCCTCACCTACCTCAACCAAGGTAAGGCCTGGGGTGGGTTGAATGATGACCAATGTTTCCTCTAAGCTGCAAAGTCCTGTGAGCAAAAATTCTACCGGCAATAAAGTTGTGAGCAAGTAATTTGGCTGCTGCATAAATTAGTTGGCTCTGGAGCCATCCTTCCTGAGCTAAGACAAAAATGTGTCAGCTGGAGGCTAAAAAACAGTGAGCTAGCTCACACTAACTCAACTTGGAGGGAACAGTGGCATCCACCATGGATTCAGCCTTGCCTCGAATAATGCCGCCCCCTGGTGTTAAATGTAAGGAAGGTTCCCCAGACCACAAACAAGAGATGCCTTCAGCCACAGTATTTCTAGGCAGATGACAGTACTGTAAGAACTTTTTTTAAAAAAAATGTGGACTGGTCCAGGATAATGCTCAGACAGTTGGTTCTTTTAAAGAGTTAAGAGTGTCAATAGATCTGCTGTATGTAAAACCTTGCCCCTGAGCCAAATAGAATTCTGGGCTGTTGGCTCCTTTGGTCTGAATCTGCAGGAATCTGTTTTTAAGAAAATCAGAAGAGCCCTGCTGGATCAGACCAGGGGTCCGTCTAGTCCAGCATCCTGTCTCACACAGTGGCCAGCCAGTTCCTCTGGAGGGCCAACAATAGGGCAAAGAGGCCGAGGCCTTCCCCTGATAAGGACATCAGAAGAGCCCTGCTGGATCAGACCAGGGGTCCGTCTAGTCCAGCATCCTGTCTCACACAGTGGCCAGCCAGTTCCTCTGGAGGGCCAACAATAGGGCAAAGAGGCCGAGGCCTTCCCCTGATAAGGACATCAGAAGAGCCCTGCTGGATCAGACCAGGGGTCCGTCTAGTCCAGCATCCTGTCTCACACAGTGGCCAGCCAGTTCCTCTGGAGGGCCAACAATAGGGCAAAGAGGCCGAGGCCTTCCCCTGACGTTGCCTGATTTTGCTTTTTCTTTTCCCTTTGAGTTCCTCATGTGTCACCAGCATTATAATGGGTCACTGTCCACGGGAAGAAAGGCAGGGGTTTTAACAGATTAATAAGGAGTAAAGGAAACGTTTAAAATCCAGTGTGCTTTCACGTTTCCGAGTTTCGAAATGTCATCCCAAAATGTGCCATTTCAATTTTGGAAGCAGCATCTGACATTTCCCCCAGTCTCTCTCCCCCCCCCCCCCCCCCCCCCGCACACCTACTCAAGAGGCTGTTCCTTGAGTGGTCGAAGGAATGAATGGGCATAAAAGGGCTCACATGTTGTTGGAAGCTTACTATCAAATCCTGGCTCTGCTGGAAAAGACTCAGATGTCTAAGGCTGACCATGAATAATAGGAGAACAAAGTTGGAGTCTGGGGGCACCTTTAAGACCAACAACGTTTTATTCTGGGGATAAGCTTTTGGGGATAAGGAGCTGCGGTGGCTCAAGTGGTTAAGACGCTGAACTGCAGGCTGTGGAAGGTCAGTAGTTCAGCAGTTCGAGACCCGGGTGCCGCATGACGGAGTGAGCTCCCGTCTCTAGTTCCAGCTCCTGCCAACCTAGCAGTTTGAAAGCAAGAAATTGCAAGTAGATAAATAGGTACCGCTTCGGTGGGAAGGGAACAGTGTTCCGTGCGCCTTGGTGTTTAGTCACGCCGGCGACATGACCACAGAAACGTCTCCGGACAGCGCTGGCTCTTCGGCTTTGAAACGGAGATGAGCACCGCGACCCTAGAGTCGGACTCGACAGGCTTTCGAGCAAGGAAACCTTTACTTTTTTAAAGCTTTTGTGTGCACGCACACTTCTTCAGATAGTGTGCATGCACACGAAAGCTTATACCCAGAATCAATGCTCCCTCTAAGCTGTGGAGTCCTGTGAGCAAACATTCTACTTCGTGAGCTACTGGGCACTGAAGTTGGGAGTGAGCGATTTGGCTACTGCTTAACTTACTTTGCTCTGGAGCCCTCCTTCCTGAGCTATGAGAAAAACGTGTGAGCCGGAGGCTAAAAACTGGGAGCTAGCTCACATTCACTCAGCTTAGAGGGAACACTGGTCGCCATGGGTTGGAAGCACCTAGATGGCACTTCGCACACACACACAACTTTGATCTAGCAAGCTAATGCACACAATGCCTTTCCCCATTTCCGACATTCACTCCGTTGGCTTTCATGCGCAGAGAATCACAGGGAAGAACAGAAGAAGCTGAAGGCCTCCGCTGGCTCTGCACATTTGCGCCTCTCACTGGGGTGCTGCTGGGACGGCTGCCTCTTTCTAGGGCTCATGGAAACCGAGATCCATTCACAGCTCTTCTCTGCTTTCTCTCTCTCCCCGCTGCAGGGAGGGCTTTCCGTGCCCACCTCTCGGTGGCTTGGGGCCAGGCTGCAAGAGGCTTGGGCTTCGGGCCAGGCTGTGATTGGACCTCCAGATGTATAATTGGGGAGAAAGTGGTTCTGGGGAAGGAGGAATCCGGGTCAGAACTGAAAGGGGTTGACTCTCCCCTGTGACATTTCTGCTCTCCGTAGTCTCTTGGGCCTGACTTTTTGCCTTCCGGGACGCACAGTCCCCTGGGGGAGCCATTTGTTACCGGAAAAGGCTGTCCTGGGGAGCAATGTTCCCTCTAAGCTGTGGAGTCCTGCGAGCAAAAATTCTACTTTGTGAGCTACCGGCACTAAAGTTGCGAGCCAGCGATTTGGCTACTGCATAAGTTAATTTGCTCTGGAGCCCTCCTTCCTGAGCGAAGACTTAAAATGTGTGAGCTGGAGGCTAAAAAACTGTGAGCTAGCTCACACTCACTCCGCTTAGAGGGAACACTGCCCAGAATAAAACTTTGTTGGTCTTAAAGGTGCCCCTGGACTCAACGCGGCCACCCACCTGAATGAATATTAGTGAAGGGGAGCTCACCACCTCCCTAGGCGGCCAATTCCACTGACCAGTGAGCATTTGAAGGAACAGCAAGAGTGGGTAATGCAATCTTGCTAGGCTTGCTAAGCTAATCGAACGCATGCCACGTTGAGACTGGCTGACCTCCCTGGAATAACAGCTCCTCTCTAGACGACAGAGATCAGTTCCCCTGGAGGAAAGGGCTGCTCTGGAGGGAGGACTCTATGGCATGGTCCCCCACTGAGAGGTCCCTGTCCTCCACAGGCTCCACCCCCAAATCTCCAGGACGTTCCCAACCTGGAGCTGGTAACCCTACACCCCCTGCTGGTGGCCAGGAGGATGTGGCAACCAGTGCTCCCTCTAAGCTGTGGAGTCTTGTGAGCAAAAGGTCTGCTTTGTGAGCTCCTGGCATTAAAGTTGCGAGTGAGCGATTTAGCTGCTGCACGAATTAGTTTGCTCTGGAGCCCTCCTTCCTGAGTGGAGACAAGAATGTGTGAGCCGGAGGCTAAAAAACTGAGCTAACGCACACTAACTCAGCTTAGAGGGAACACTGGTGGCAACCGTCCTGCAGTGGGAGAGGAACCCGGACGCACCCTTGAGATCCAGCTGGCTGAGGCCCAAGCGTCCTGGGCAGGGCTCTTTTTGTAGAAAAAGCCCAGCAGGAACTCATTAGCATAATAGGCCACACCCAACAGCAGGAACTCATTAGCATATTGGGCCACACCCCTGACAGCACAGCTCATTAGCCTATTAGGCCACTCCCCCATGTTACCAGAAGTGTGCTCATCCAGCCACACCCACCTTTTGCTTGTTATTCTGTTTACCTTGTTTGTTGTCAAAACCCAGGGCCTTTTTTTGTAGCAGGAACTCCTTTGCATGTTAGGCCACACACCCCTAATGTAGCCAATCCTAATGAGTTTCTGCTGTTGGGTGTGGCCTATTATGCTAATGAGTTCCTGCTGGGCGTGGCCAACTCGGGAGCCAGCTGGAACTCTGTTCCTGTCCCAAAATAGCCCTGGTCCTGGGAAACCTTCATTCAGCAGTTTCATGCGGGAAGCCTTCCTTGAAAGTTCTTTGATCGACTTTCAACCCAGGGGAGTGAGAGTGTAAAAGGGCCCCGGAGCCGGCCAAGAGGAGCAAGGCCTTATGGCTCGGCAGGCCAGCTCAGACCCTGCGAATGGTGCCCACAATGGGCCCCAGCTTACAACCCACACCCACCCCCGACTTCTGGCTGGAGGAGTCTCAGAGGAAACGTTGAGGGGAGCAGATGCTGGTCTGACCCATGATTCCCCAGAAGGGGGCAAGCCGGAAGAGGGCTCTTGTAGGGTCAGCAGAGCTGGTTGGGTTGGACACCGTTTCTTCTTGGCCACAGGTAGCCCCGCTACCTGTTAGGGATGCCAGCCTCCAGGCGAGACCTGGGGATCCCTCGGAATCGCAGCTGAGCTCCAAACGACAGAGATCAGTTCCCCTGGAGAAAAGGGATGCTGTGGAGGGTGGGCTCTGTGGCATGGTCCCCCACTGAGGTCCCCGTCCTCACCAGGCTCCACCCCCAAATCTCCAGGAGTTTCCCAGCCTGGAGGTGGCAACCCTCCCCTCCCGCTGCTGGTGGCCAGGAGAGACAGGGCAACCCTCCAGTGCCTGTCTGCCAGGAGGAGAGCAGCCCACTGGAATAGGGTTGCCAGATCTGGGTTGGAGACTTTGGGGGTGGATCCAGGAGAGGGCGGGGCTTAGGGAGGAGAGGGACCTCAGCAGGGTACAATGCCATAGCAGCCGTTTTCTCCAGGGGAGCTGATCTCTGTCCACCGGAGAGCCGTTGTAAAAGCGGGAGATCTCCAGGCCCCACCTGGAGGCTGGCGACCCTGCACTGCAGCTTCCCCAGTCAGTTAAGTGGCCAGTCTGCAAGTCACCCGGGAGACTGAAATGTTCTTCGTAGCCAGCATGTCCTCGGACTGCCACGTACCCCTCATCTCCCTTTCCCGGCATCTCGTGGCACGAGCGACTGATGTTATAAACAAAATGTTTCACGCAAGTCCCGTCTATTTTATTTAAATTTCGGGGCTGCCCTTTCAGCACCCCCCGGGCCGGATTCAGAGGAGGCTATGTCAAGAATTCAAAAGATGCCATTGTCTCTCTTAAGGTGATTGTTGACACAATAGGTTTTGCCAGGCCCATTCGTCACCGATCGCTGGTGGCCAGGAGTGGGTCACACGCCCGAGCGGGTTCCGATCCGGGAGTCGCGCCTCTCTCCTCTTCTCCCCCCCGGGCCTCGGCCTTCGGGCCCTCAGTTTGCAAAGAGTTTGTCTTCGTCATCTCACTCTCTCCCACGTGGGCCCCCCTTGAGCAGTTATTCCAGGCATCTGGCAAAGAGGGCTTTTCTGCCGCAACTACTGTGCAGTCCTAGGCAGACTTAACTCTGGTCTAAGCCTGTTGGTTTCAGTGGCCTTAGACACCGGCCACTCTTGTGTAGGACTGCTTCGCCACGACAGACTAACGCAGCCACTCAGCTGAAGGAAGGGACTGCGCTTTCAGGATGTATCTTTAGGCAGTTACTAGGCCAATTACAAGTGCTGGCTTGTAAAGGCTGGATACATAATAGTTGTACATTATTATAGTCTATGCCAGGGGTGTCAAACATGTGGACAGGGGGCCGGATCAGGCCCCCGGAGGGGTCCCATCAGGCCCGCAGTGGAACTGACTATCTCCTCCTTCCAGTTCTGCTGCTGCATCATCGCTTGCTTCGCCAGACTCTCTCACTCGCTCAGCCATTTCATGTTTTAGCCTGGGTCCTAGACTCAGAACTCTGAGCATGAGATTTCTGGGGTGGATGTCAAAAGAAGGTTTGCAGCTTACAGAGCTAACGTTTTAAGCATGTTTTTATTTTAAGTAAAAAAAAAACGATTGTGTCCTTTATAAAGTTTATATCTCCGCTACCTGGCATTACATTTTATGACACACATGGCCTGGCCCAACAAAGTCTCATTTATGTCAGATCCGGCCCCCCTAACAAATGAGTTCGACACCCCTGGTCTATGCAGTAATGGAATCTGAGGGATGGGTTCCCTCTAAGCTGTGGAGTCTTGTGAGCAAAAATCTTACTTTGTGAGCGACTGGCATTAAAGTTGTGAGCGAGCGACTTGGCTGCTGCATACGTTAGTTTGCTCTGGAGCCATCCTTCCTGAGCGAAGACAAAATTGTGTGAGCTGGAGGCTAAAAAACTGTGAGCTAGCTCACATTAACTCAGCTTAGAGGGAACTCTAGTTGCCAGCTGCCTGGAGATAAAAAATGTCCTGTCCCTTTAACGGAGACTAACCAGAATGTTATTTACCAGCGTGAAGTATTGGTTTAGAGGGTCGGACTAGGTCTTAGGATCTGGGAGACCAAGTTGCAAATCCCCACTCTGCCTTGGAAGCTTGTTAGGCGGGTCCCGCACTCTCACCCTGACCTACCTCACAGGGTGGTTGGTGAGGATTAAACGGAGGGGAGGAGAATGATGTAAGCTGCTTTGGGTCCGGAGAGCCAGTTTGGTCTAGTGGTTAAGAGGGGCAGACTCTAATCTGGAGAACCAGGTTTGATTCCCCATTCCTCCTCTGCATGAGCCAGCTGGGTGACCTTGGGCCAGTCACAAGTTCTCTCAGAGCTGTTCTCTCAAAGACCAGTTCCCTCGGAGGTCTTTCAGCCCCACCTACCTCACAGGGTGCCTGTTGTGGGGAGAGGAAGGGAAAGGAGATTGTGAGCCGCTCTGAGACTCTGAGTGAAGGGCGGGGTATAAATCCAGTCTCTTCCTCTTCCTCCTCCTCTTCTTCTGATTGGGGAGGGGTAGAAATGAACTAGAATGTACTACGATGTATACCTGGTCGGCTGGTTCTCCAGCCGAGCTACCTATGCAGTAGCCTGGAATGGCACAAAGAGGTTGTTGATGCTGTGCAGGGGCTCAGTTCACCCCAGGAGTACCAGGTTGCCTGGCAGGCATGGAGGGCAACGCCCTGCCCCTGAGTTCTGTCTCCTGCCCTGCTAGAGCTGCTGTAGCGTATTCAAAGCTGCCTTGAATGGATGATATGTTGTGAAACATCTAATTGAAGTGCAATGTAAAGCTTCGTCCTGGGCTAGGATCCAAATCCATCCAATCGTGTTGCTAGCCCAGGAAGCACCTAACCAATCACCTTCTAGCAAGCTCCCTGAGCGGGAACATCCGTGATTGGTCCTTATGTGAACAACCTTATTGGTTGGTATTTGTACAGTGGGTGTGGCTACATTGGCGGGGAGAGTTTAAAAGCAGGACAGCTGCAATGTAAAAGCTGAACTGTTCTGTTCTGGCTCTCAGATGTTGATCCGTGTTGGAGTTGTGTTCGAGTTGAAGAATAAAGTTGTGTTCTTGCTGAATCACTCTCCAACTTCATTGTTAAGCGAGCGACTTAACAGCTGCCAACCTCCAGACGGGGCCTGGTGGAGTTGGCCTGGAGTTCCCACTGACCTCTCGTTCTCCCGGAGGGAATGGAAGCCTCAGCGGATGAGCGGTATGACATCATCACATCCCTGACGAGCTTCCTCCCTTTCCCTGGCTCCGCCCCCAAATATCCAGGAATTTCCCAGCCTAGACTTGGCAACCCCATGTGACCCTGCTCTGTGGAGCAGCGGGGGGGGGGGAACATGACGGGGGGTGGACGGGCACGATCCTGTCGCCTCCCTTCCCGCCGAGCAGGCAGAAGTGACGTTACAGTGTCACGAATGCTCTAGGAATCAATTCCTAGAGCGTCACCCACCAGGCGTCTTCCTAGAGCACCACTGGTGGCGTGACGTCACTTCCTCCCACTCTCCCAAAGTGACATCATGACGAGGCTCCCCCTCCTAAGACTCCACCCCCAGATTGCTTCTGGGGTTTGCATTGGCAACCCGAGCTCATTCTCAGTCACCGCTGGACAGAAGGGGAGTGGCATTCCCTTCCAGGCAGGGCTGCCAACCTCCAGGTGGCACCTGGAGATCTCCCACTATTACAATTGATCTCCAGGCTGCAGAGATCAGCTCCACTGGAGAAAATGGTTGCTCTGGAGGGTGGGCTCTGTGGCATCATACCCGGCCGAGGTCACTCCCCAAACCCGGCCCTCCCTGGTCTCTGCCCTTAAAATCTGTGAGCAAGTTTGGTGTCATGGTTAAGAGTGGCGGGCTCTAATCTGGGAGAACCGGGTTTGATGTCCCACTCCTCCACATGCAGCTGCTGGTGTGACCTTGGGTCAGTCACAAGTTCTCTCAGAGCTTTTCTCTCAAGGGCAGTTCTCGAGAGAGCTCTCTCAGCCCCTCATTCCTGAGTGTAAGCTCCATAGCCCCTGAAGAGCATTATGCTTGGCAGATAAGAACTTACTGGTGGTCCAGTCCCTAGCCTGAGGAACATTCGGCTGTCTTTGACTAGGGCCTGGGCGTTTCCTGCCCTGGCCCCAAGCTGGTGGAACTCCCTGTCGAACTGGGCCCTGTGGGAACTAATGCAATTCCACAGAGCCTGTAAGGCAGAGATGTTCAGCCAGGTGTTTAGTTGAGGACAGTGATAGTTTCCATCTGTCTGGTCCTCCTCTCCCCCCCCCCCCCCCCCTCCTCTCCTCCTCCTCCTCTTCTCTTCCTTCTCCTTTTCCTCCTCTTCTTCTCCTCCTCCTCTTCCTCCTCCTCCTCCACTCCTCCTCCACTCCTCCTCTTCTCCTTCTCCTCCTCCTCCTCCTCTTCTCCTCTTTCTCCTCCTCCTCCTTCTCTTCTTCTCCTTCTCCTCCTCCTCTTCTCCTCACCCTCCTCTTTCTTGAAATTTCCCAACCCAGAGCTGGCAAACCTACTCCCTGGTAGTGTTCCCAACTCTGTGATGGAGATTCCCAGAGATTGGGGGGGTTCCTTGGGAAGGGGGCATTTGGGGAAGAGGGGGGGCCCAGCAGGGATGTGACGTCACAGAGGCCAACCTCAGAAGCTGCCATTTTCTCCAGGTGAGCTGATCTCTGCCATCTGGAAAACAGTTGTGATTCCAGGAGGTCTCCAGGGCCCAGCTGGAAGTTGGCAAGCCTACATTCCTGGGCTTGCACCACTGCCAGCCGGGGCCAAGCCAAGCCCTCGGAGGAGGCAGTGCCTGGCAGGGGCCCGGGCCCAGGAGGGGACTGGTGCACCTTGCATGAGGCGACAGACCTGACCTGGATGCAGCGGCTGGGGAAAAGCTCCCCCCCCGCCAGGCATTTTGAGTGGGGCTTTGCCGAGGGAGCCAGGCACCCGTTCCAGCATGTGCAGGATGTGGCCCCGATTGGCTCCACGCTTGCCATCTCAAAGCATCAAAAGGGTGCTTTGAAGAGCACCCGGAATAGACTAGCGTGCACAGGTGTTCCTGCTTAATTCTTGACAGCACCCTAATTATCTCCCCCGGCAGCTGGGAAGAGGATATGGGACTCATTTGGAGAGGGGGAAGGACTCGGCAAAAAGGTTCGCTTCCAAGGCAGGCAAAACAGCAGGTTCCTTGAAAAAATAATAATAATAAAGTCTCCGACTCACACTTTTCCTGAGTGTTTCATAAACGTGTGAGCTCTGCAGTTCTGACAGCATCCTTAGAAACTAGGCCGGGAGGAGATAGTGGCTTGGAAGCCAGACTGCATTTTTGGGGGCGAAACGGGAGAGGGAGTTCCCTTTCGCCACCCTAAGAGGCTCTGCTGGGGATCACAGGGTTGCCAGCTCCGGGTTGGGAAATACCTGGAGATGTTGGGGGTGGAACCTGGGGAGGCAGGGCACGGGGAGGGAGCTCAGTGGGGCATAATGCCATAGAGTCCACCTTCCAAACAGCCATTTTCTCCAGAAGAAGTAATTTCTGTCATCTGGAGATCATAGTAGTAGCAGGACATCTCCACACCCCACCTGGAGGTTGGCAACACTAATGAAACAGAATGTGGCAGGGAATGAAGGGGTACGGCTGCCTGATCCATCCTGGAGATTTCAGGGTGGAGCCTGGGGAGCCATTTCCTCCAGGGGAGCCCATCTCTGTCGTGGAGGTGAGCTGTCATTCCAGGGGATCCCCAGGTCCCACCTGGAGGCTGGCATCCCTACCACCTGCATGAAGAAAAGGCATATGAGGCAGGGGGCTGTAATAAGGAAAGAAATTGGATGAGACTGAGGGACTGTATCCAGTCCAACAGCCTTATTTATATACTAGAAATAAGGCCCGTTGTGGAAATGAATACAATGAGCTATAGAAAGAGGCTCTGAGTGGGTTCCCTGGCCTTGGGCACTCAGTGTCAGTTTGCTGTGGCAACCTCAGCAGGGTGTAATGACACAGAGCTTACCGTTTTCTCCAGGGGAACTGGGCTCTGCCATCTGAAGAGCAGTTGAAATTCTGAGTGATCTTGAGCCCTCACCTGGAGATTGGCAACAATGGTTTCCCAGGAGGAAATGGCTTATTTGGACGGTGGAGTCCATGGCATTGTACCTGTCTGAGGAACCACCTCTCCTCAAACCCCACCGTCTCCAGACTCCACCCTTCAAATCTCCAGGAATTTCCTAACCTGGAGGTAGCAACCCTATCTCCTTCCTAGCCAATCATCAACATACCATTATCTCTCCTTCTGACTTCAGCTTTCCATCTCCTCCTTCCTCCCTGCGGTCTCTACCTAGAAAATTCAACAAGGTATAATGACACAGTGTCCGCCCTGCAAAGCAGCCATGTTATCCAGGGAAACTGAGCTCTGCCATCTCGAAAGCAGTTGTAAATCTGAGTGATCTCCAGCCCTCACCTGGAGATTGGCAACAATAGTTACCCAGGAGGAAATGGCTGGTTTAGAAGGTGGAGTTTATGGGATTCTATTCAGCTGAGACTTCTCCCCTCCCCAAACTCTAGCTTCCGTAGACTCCACCACAAAATCTCCCAGAATTTCCGAGCCTGGAGCTGGCAACTCTAATCAGGACTGGCCCCAGTGAGTTCCCCACAAAGGCCAAATTAGGCCTGGAAAGGGCTTCCTCCCCTCCCTGCCTTTTTACTGACAGAGCTAAGCTTCATTGCCTAGCAACAGCCACTGAGGGAAAAGTTAACCCCACTGCAGGAGCTAAGCAGAAATAGAAGTGTCTTCATCAGGAGAGAGAGCTGTTTTGGCAGTTTATTCTGTCAGGGAAGAGTGTCCACGCTGGCAGTGGGTGGGGGAGAGGAGTGAACCCAGCACCAAGCCAGTGGCATGCGAGTACTCTTGAGTGGCAGCTGATGGGCCAATGGCTGATGAACCGCACAGCACAGCCAATGGGAGAACTGGAAAGTGCCACTACACTAGGTCTTTTATATATATATCAGATTCTTATTTTAAGTAAACCTTTATGCCCTATCTTATTTCCTTTGACTCAAGGGGATGGAACTTTGGGACTATAAGCTGTGAGGACACAAGACGTCGCAGTCCATTAAGAGATAGAAATGAGGTGCTGCTATAGAGGCACCCAGCTAAATCGGCTGAGACTGATCCCCTGAGGCTCTGGGTTGGGAAATACCAGGAGATTTGGGGGGTGGAGTCTGGAGAGGGCAGAGTTTGGGGAGGGACCTCAGCGGGGTCCAGTGCTGTAGAGCCCACCCTCCAAAGCAGCCCTTTTCTCCAGGAGAACTGATCTCTGTAGTTTGAAGATCAGTTGAAAAAACTGGAGATCTCCAGGCCTCACCTGGAGGGTGGCAACCCTAGTCCACCCCCAATGTTCCTTGCCACAGAACCGCCTTGCACACCTCCCTAAATGTAGCAAGTGAGGGCACCATCCAGCCACTCTGGGAGGTCTAGGATCTGGGAGGCCCAGGTGCGAACCCTCACTCCACCACGGAAGCTGGCCAAGTGACCCTGAGCCGGTCACAGACTCTCAGCCTCATAACCTACATCGCAGGGTTGTGGGGAGAATAAAATGGAGGGAGAGGAGAACAACGCAAGCCACTTTGGGTTCCCTTTGGAGAGAGAGGAAAGGAATAAAAGAAGTAAATAGAATAAAATAATGCTCTAAATGGGGCCCGGAAACAGACACTTTGAATGTGGCCCAGATCAGCCCAGTGAGTTAGCCTCTTGAGACGGGAGTTGGATCGAGCCCTGAACAGCTCAGGCACTGATGTGAAATCAGACTTCACACTGGGGTATACACACACCTAATCGATTCACACACACTAAATCAAGGGTGGCAAACATGCGGCCCGGGGGCCGGATCAGGCCCCCGGAGGGCTTAAATCAGGCCCGCAGTGGAACTGGCTGTCTTCTGCTTCTTCTTCCAGTTCTGCTGCTGCTGCATCGTCGTAGGTCTGCAGCTTACAGATACACACCTAAACAGCATACTCAGGATTGCAACAGCACAGACACTCTGATGCCATAATTCGGAGCAAGAGGTGTCAGTTATCAGAGAGTGTTAAATAAACAAAATATTGCAAGAGTGCTAATGTTTAAGATGTTTTTATTTTAAGTTTAAAAAAAACCCCTTGTGGTTGCATCCTTTATAAAGTTTATATCTCCGCTACCTGGCATTACATTTAATGACACACATGGCCCGGCCGAACAAGGTCTCACTTATGTCAGATCCGGCCCTCATAACAAATGAGTTCGACACCCCTGCACTAAATAATGCCCTGTGGGCACTTTCACACATGCTAAACAATGCAGTTTCAATCCAGTGACTGTCTGAAAGTGGATTTCGTTATTTCACACAGTAACATTCAGTTGAAGAAGAAGAGATTGGAATTATACCTTGCCCTTCACTAGCCAAAGGAGTCTCAGAGCAGCTTACAATCACTTTCCCTTCCCCCTCCCCACAATAGACACCCTGTGAGGTAGGTGGTGCTGAGAGAGCTTTTTCGAGGACTGCTCACGAGAGAATAGCTCTGGAAGAACTTGTGACTGACCCTAGGTCACACCAGCAGCTGCATGTGGAGAAGTGGGGAATCAAACCCGGCTCTCCCAGATCAGAGCCTGCGCTCCTTACCACTGCACCAAAGTGCATTGAAAGTGGATTGAAAGTGCATTATTTAGTGTGTGGAAGAGTTTGAATGTTTGTCCAAATGTCCCTCCGCATTCCTGAGAGTCCTCTCTTCCCCAGGGCAGTCTTACGAGATCCGGATGCTCTGTAACCCCAAGATGGGAGAATTCGCAGAAGGCCGCAAGATGCTGAAGGTGAGGAGGGAGGACGGGAGCGTTTGGTGTTTCCCCAACAATCTGAGATACTCACGATGCCTTATCACACCGTGCCTAATCGGCCCATGGAACCTACTGCCACTGTGAGGTGCCACGGCCACGAGGGTGAATGGGGCTTTTCAGGCTGACACTCCGGTTACTGACTTGCGGTTCGAATATCTCAGCTTCTGTTTTTTTGAGCCAAATATCGCCAGCTTTCCTAATTTATGAGTGTTCTTGGATGTAGTCGTTTAGTATTTGATTTGGCCCACTGAAATGGAATTAGGGTTGCCGATTCTGGGTTCAGAAATTCATGGAGATTTTTGGGGGGGCGGAGCCTGGGGAAGGGTGGGGTTTGGGGAGGGGAGGGGCCTCATCAGGATACCCTGTCACAGCAGGATACCCTGTCAACAGAGCCCACCCTCCAAAGCAGCCCTTTATCATCTGGAGATCAGATGGAAATTCTGGGAGATCTCGCCCTGACTTGGGCCATCCTGGCCAGCCCGATCTTGTCAAATCTCAGAAGCTCAGCAGGGCCAACCCTGGCCAATATTTAGATGGGAGATAGAATTGCCACAGGTCCCCTTGTCGAACTGGCAGGGGGATGTGGGGGGCATTCCAGGGGTTGGCAGGGATGCCGTGTGATGGGATGACATCATCCGAAAGCGATGTCATCGCTTTGGCGACGCCGGGGGCAACACTCTGGTTTTTGGGCGAAACTCTATGGTAAATTTGCCCTCAGACCATAGAGTTTTGCCCAGGGGGTTTTTTTGTAGAAAAAGCCCAGCAGGAACTCATTAGCATAATAGGCCACACCCAACAGCAGAAACACATTAGCATATTAGGCCACACCCCTGATAACACAGCTCATTAGCACATTAGGCCACACCCCCATGTTACCAGAAGTGTGGTCATCCAGCCACACCCACCTTTTGCTTCTTATTCTGTTTACCTTGTTTGTGGTCAAAACCCAGGGCCTCTTTTTGTAGCAGGAACTCCTTTGCATGTTAGGCCACACACCCCTCATGTAGCCAATCCTAATGCGTTTCTGGTGTTGGGTATGGCCTGTTATGCTAATGAGCTCCTGCTGGGCGTGGCCTGCTGGGCGTGGCCAACTTGGGAGCCAGCCGGAACTCCGTTCCTGTGCATTCCGGCCCAAAAATAGCCCTGGTTTTGCCCAAAAACCAGAGCATCATCGCAGCGACATCCCTGCTTAGGGGTGTGGGTTCCCCTGCTGGCCAGCTGGTCTGTGGCAGGGGAAAGCCCCCGAGAGCAGGGGATCCCCCGCTCTGACCTGGGGGCCAGGAACCCTAATTGGAGACCTCCAGAGAATACGAGGGCCAGGAGGCCAGAGGCTGGCTATCGAGCCACCTCTCTGAATGTCCTCCATGTCCCAGTAGGAGTTGCCAGAGGTCGCCATGACTTCCAGGCACGGACACACACACACAAACACACGAATACCAAAAAAAACCCCAAACCCTAAAGAGATTCTGGAAGATCTCCAGGCACCACCTGGAGACTGGCAGCCCTAAATGCTTCACCTGTGCGGAAGGAATGCTCCTTTCCTCTTTTCCCTCCCCTCCAGAGCGTGGCCAGGGTGGTATTCCACGACCGGAGACTACAATATACGGAGCACCAACAGCTGGAAGGGTGGAGGTGGAACCGGCCAGGGGACCGCATCCTGGATATTGGTAAGGGAGCATTCGCTTTGCTTTAAAGAAGGACTGACAGATGTTGCGTCCTTAGACTCTTGTTTCCAAGTTGACCAGTACTCTTATATTAAGTTTCTTCTCAGACCCTTAATCCATAACTGGGAATGCTGAAGGGGGGGAAATGCAGAGTTGAACTTTCACAAGGGAATTCCTCTTAGGAGAACTTGCTTAACAAATCCAGTAGAATGGCCGTGTGAAAATCGGGGCCCAGATGTTCATTCAACAGGCGTGGTGCCCACCCCCTGGACTGGCCTAAGACATTTTCTCCCCCACAGTGTGTGATCTGGGAGTTATGTACCTAACTGTCTACACCAGGGCCAAGCTATCAATGGGCCTGACTTCATTGGTTATTGTTTTTAAATTTAATAATACACACACACACACACACACACACACACACACATAAACATAGGGTTACCTTATACTGAGAGCTGCGGTGGCTCAAGTGGTTAAGACGCTGAGCTGCAGGCTGTGGAAGGTCGGTAGTTCATCAGTTCGAGACCCGAGTGTGCCACATGACGGAGTGAGCTCCCGTCTCTAGTTCCAGCTCCTGCCAAACTAGAAATTAGAAAGCAAGAAATTGCAAGTAGATAAATAGGTACCACTTCGGTGGGAAGGTCACAGCGTTCCGTGCGCCTTGGTGTTTAGTCATGCCGGCCACATGACCACGGAAACGTCTTCGGACAGCGCTGGCTCTTCGGCTTGGAAACGGAGATGAGCACTGCAACCCTAGAGTCGGACTCGACTGGCTTTCGAGCAAGGGAACCTTTACCTTTACCTTACCTTATACTGAACAGCCATTGGTCTATCAAGGTCAGCATTGCCTGCTCTGACTGGTGGTGGGTCTCCAAGGCAGAAATGTTCCACATCACCTACTACCTAATCCTTCCAACTGGAGATACCAGCAATGTTTCCTCTAGGCCGTTCTGTGAGCGGCCATTCATTAACACAGGAGGCCCCGCTCAGCAGCAATCTGGAGCCACTGCCCATTTGAAGATTACAGCAGTTAGATTCTGCTCACTCAGGATGTGAACTGCTCTGCTCAGTAGGGGAATAAAATTAGGGGGAACATTGCTGGGGGCTGAACCTGGGACCTCCTGCCTGCAAAGCAGATGCTTTCACAGTGAGCCACAGCCCCTCCCTAAACAAAACTCCTGAGTCAGATCACTGGTCTGTCATGGTTAGCATTATTTGCTTTGACTGGCAGTGGCTCTCCAGGGTCTCTAGAGGAGACCTTTCACATCACTTAGGCAGAGAGGGCAGGAAGGGTTGCATCACTGCTTCGTTCTCGTGGCCCTTTCTTACACGCCAGGGAAATGCCGGTCGCCAGGGCTCTTTTTGTAGAAAAAGCCCAGCAGGAACATTAGCATAATAGGCCACACCCAACAGCAGGAACTCATTAGCATATTGGGCCACACCCCTGACAGCACTGCTCATTAGCACATTAGGCCGCACCCACATGTTACCAGAAGTGTGGTTATCCAGCCACACCCACCTTTTGCTTCTTATTCTGTTTACCTTGTTTGTTGTCAAAACCCAGGGCCTTTTTTTGTTGCAGGAACTCCTTTGCATGTTAGGCCACACACCCCTAACGTAGCCAGTCCTAATGAGTTCCTGCCACTGGGTGTGGCCTATTATGCTAATGAGTCCCTGCTGGGCGTGGCCAACTTGGGAGCCAGCCAGAACTCCGTTCCTGTGCGTTCCTGCCCAAAAATAGCTCTGCCGGTCGCCACTTTGGGGTCAGGAAGCAATTTTTCTCCAGGCCGGTTTGGCCCTGGGATCCTGGAGGTTCTTTGTCATCTTCTGGGCACGGAACAGGGGTCACTGTGGGTATTGGGGAGGGGAAGGAATGTGTGCATTTCCTGCACTGTGCAAGGGGTTGGACTAGATGAACCTGGAGGTCCCTTCCAACTCTATGATTCTGTCACCTGCTACCTAATCCTTTTCATGGGAGATACCAGGGGATTGAACTGGAAAACTTCTGCATCCAGAGAAGAGTATCTACCGCTCAGCCAAGGCTAAGCAGACAGGAACGAGCAATCCAAAGCAGACAATGGTGTGAGGGAAGGGAGAGACGAGGGGAGAAGGGAATGGACCTGGGAGAAATGCAGGGATATCTACTATGTGGTTACAGGTAAAGATGTAAAATTTCCGGAAATTTTGAAGCTCAGAAAAACCCCTGGTTTTTTTCCAGTTTTTTTCGGGGGGAAACGGAAATTTTCTGAAAAATTGAAAAAATGCTACATTAGCATTTCTTTTGTCTTTTCTAGATTGAAAGTCATTCTGTTACTTTAGGAACATAAAATATGACTATGGACATTTTTACTTGGCATGAAATGATCACAACTAGCATACAACTAGTGTATCCAAACTATTATTACAAACAGAATACCCACCCACATGCAAAAACAAAACTGAAACTTTTTTATTTTCTTCTGACAATCGCACCTCCTAAAGGAAGAAATGCGTTTTGTTCTTGCATTGGAGAGTTCAGTTTGTAACCTAGGACTTGCTTGTCCTCAGTGCACAGAAATTAGATCAATCTGATAGCATACATATATAAAATAAAACGTTCCATAATCAATTTTTTTCTTTTCTTTTTTCAATTTTTCCAATTTTTTTGGGGGGGAAAGGGGCTTCAGGAAAAAAACGGGGAAAAAACGGTTTTTCCCCAAATTTTTCCGGTTTTCTTCCGGGCCTTCACATCTCTAGTTACAGCTGTGACCGGGAACTAAGGATTTAAACTAAGGCCTGGTGGGAAAAGTGGGTGGGTGGGGGTTGCAGGAAAAGGCATCAGTGCCCAGTTCTACACGTCCCCTTCCCCCGAACTGATGCTATAGAAACAGTCACTTGTTTGGGGGAAGGTTGTCTCGGAGTCCCAACCTAACCCTTTTCACTTCACGGCCTACCACAGATATCCCAATGTCCGTAGGCATCCTTGAACCCCACATCCACCCTACATTGCTCAACACTGTGGAATTCTTGTGGGACCCGACCAAGAGGACATCCGTCTTTGTCCAGGTAAGTGTTGCAAGAGGGAGAGAACTCTAGGCGTGGCAAAGGTTACCTGGAGATTTTGGTAGCGGGGCCTGGGGAGGGCGGGATTTGGGGGAGGGGAGGTGCCTCAGCTGGGTACAAATGCCATGCAGAATTAAGAACCAAAAGGTTAAGGAAATCAGAATATGAGGGCCTAGTAGTTCTGTGTCTAAACTCGAAGCATAAATATCACCAAATATATGAAAATATACTTGCACTTATTACAAATTCAATAAAAACAAATATAGGCCCACGTGATAGCCTCCGTTCAGAATAAAATCATACATTGATCCCAGAGATAGACCATTATTGACCCTGACCAAACGTGTTTCAACCAGTTGGCCTTCCTCACTGGTCAAACAGTGTTGTTACAGAATGGCTCGAGACATTGCAATAATACAGTCAATTCTTAAACTTAAACCAAGTTGAGATTGTTTTATAATTAAGATCTTGTTAAATCCCAAATCAGGAGAATAGACCCACGTTCAAAAGAAGTAAGATTTATTTCCAAAGCTTGGTTGATCATGAACATACAGAGATTGTTTGGAATAACTACAAGAGTCAGGGGAAGGTGTATTAAAGCAACTTCAAACAAGGTTTAAACCAATGAGCTCATTTCCCTCGTAAGGTTACAGATTAGGAAAGGCGCGAAGCGGCCTGAGAACAGCAACGGCCCGTTCCATAAACACTTGTTGAGTTCACACAGGAAATCTAAACAAGCCAGAGCATAAAGACACAACACCACCTCGCACCAGCTGGAGAACCTTGGCAGTTACAGATGCACAACAGGAGAAGGATAACAACTATATGAGTGAAGGGGGGAGGGGGGAGAAAAGGGACGAGGCTTGTCCCAAGAAGATGGCAGCTCGCTGACAGATCTGTGATATAAGGTCCCCTGATTTCGGGTGCTTCTCTCCACCACTGGTCAGTCGGGGGGAATTACCCCTCAAAACAGGGAAGAATGCTGAAAATAAACATGGCGTGCCTACATGACCCGAAAGTGACATTGGCATATTGGGGACGTTGCGGGGCGATGCTCTGGTTTTGGGGCAAAACTCTATGGTAGAAGCTAATTCTACCACAGAGTTTCACCCCAAAACCAGAGTGTAGCCCCCCCAATCCCTGACGTCCCTACATCACTTCTGGGTCACAGAGGCGTGTCGTGTTTATTTTCAGCAATCTTCCCTGCTGAGGCAGAGATATAAACCAGAGGCCTCACTTTAGATAATTTGCTGCCATTGGTTCCTTCCTTTGAACAGTGGTTCGATTGTGTACCTTTCTCTCCTGGTCAAAATTTTTTTAGATGCAGTCTGGAGCCAATAGTACAACAGTACATTGGACGAAATGGACGGTTGGACGAAAGAAGACGCGGGGGAAATGGGGGGGGGGAGGGCGGGAGATGAGAGTCAAAATGTGGCTGCGCAGCAAATAGTGGGAAATTGAGCAGTACAGCCGGGGGAAACGGGAAATCGAGGGCGGAACAACTGCTTTTGCGGAATCGGTCTCTGTCTCTCAGCTAGGTTTGCCAGCTCTGGTTTGGGAAATCCCTGGAAATTCGGGGTGTGTAGAACCCTTGCGGCAAACATAGGCCCCGTTCACACGGCGAATCCGCCACAGGAGAGCCACGATGGAATGGCAGGTTTTCCGGGCGCAATCACACCACCACATCTGGCAAGTGGAGTGAACCCATGGCCAACCCGTGGCATGCCGCCAAAAATGTGCAATAAAAAAATACCTCCTCGAAGGTACTAATAAACGGTTTGCCACG
The DNA here is from genome assembly GCF_001447785.1 of Gekko japonicus. Taxonomy (NCBI): domain Eukaryota; kingdom Metazoa; phylum Chordata; class Lepidosauria; order Squamata; family Gekkonidae; genus Gekko; species Gekko japonicus. The sequence continues at coordinate 336,167 of NW_015167579.1, read as the reverse complement.
GGCTGCCTCCGGACTCCCTCGGTGTGATTGCGCCAGCGTGGCTTTTCCATCCGGCCGTCTTCCTTGCAGTGCACACGTTGAGGGCCGGAACCGTGGGTTGCCGCCGATGCATCTAATCGCGTTGTCGCGCGTCTAATTGCGGCGCAACAAATAGCCATGCCTCTGCCCCCCCCCCCCCCGTGTTTTCCAGCCCGTGTGACCGGGGCCATAACAACTTATCTAGGAGAACATATCTCTCAAGTTCTATCAGGCAGCCTAGAAAAATGCTGCTGTTTTAAGAGTTTTATACTCACAAAGAGAATTTATTGCGCCTTATGTCTTGTGTGTATATCACTGTCCTTGAAAAAGACTGTATTCGATAGGGGTAAATTACTAGAGTCCCCTGGGACTAGTGATTGTGAAGCTGACAAGGTGCTGTTTGGATGTTTGAACATAGTGTCAACCTGCACTTCGATGTATTGTTTTGGCGAACCTATGTATGGTAATACTTGACACTGATATTTATATAACAGTATAGAAGAATTGCTCAAGTGGTTAAGACGCTGAACTGCAGGCTGTGGAAGGTCGGTAGTTCAGCAGTTCAAGACCCGGGTGCCGCATGATGGAGTGAGCTCCCGTCTCTAGTTCCAGCTCCTGCCAACCTAGCAGTTTGAAAGCAAGAAATTGCAAGTAGATAAATAGGTACCACTTCGGTGGGAAGGTAACAGCATTCCGTGCGCCTTGGTGTTTAGTCATGCCGGCCACATGACCACGGAAACGTCTTCGGACAGCGCTGGCTCTTCGGCTTTGAAACGGAGATGAGCACCGCAACCCTAGAGTCGGATTCGACTGGCTTTCGAGCAAGGGAACCTTTACTTTTTATAGAAAAATTAAAAAAAGAAAAATAAATAAAAAACACAAAATTGATCTACCTTAAGCATACATCTAATATACACAGTGTCATTTTCCTCACCTGGATGTCGGCAACTCTACTCTCAGCCACTCTTT
>NW_015167579.1:327771-334751 GCF_001447785.1 Gekko japonicus | reverse complement strand
CTCTTTCCCCCTGTAATAGGTCCACTGTATCAGCACTGAATTCACACTGCGCAAGGGTGGCGGGGAGAAAGGGGTCCCCTTCCGCATACAGGTGGACACCTTCCGGCCTAACGAGAAGGACGAACATGTGGAACACCTGCACTCAGCCAGCTGCCTGGTGAAAGTCTTTAAGGTAAAGGTGTCTAACCTTGCTTCGCTTTGCTCGCTCAGGTTGCCATAATTGCTGGGGGGAGGGAATTCCTACGGGGAGGGGAGGGGAGGGGGGTGCGTGTGATGAATGAGTGGGAGCCTCTTGCTTTTAGGAGCCATAACTTTCCCTGCAAGATGTACCTCCTCTTTCTTTCCCAGGGAGAGGCATCCTTGAAACTTTTGGTGCCAGCTTAAGCAGTAGATAACCAACCCATATATTTTCCCATTAGGTTGACATAGCAACGCTAGGCGGGGTGAGTGTGATGTGTACATGTAGAAAAGGGAGAGGACTATGTTTGAGTTACCTATATTAAGTATATGTGTGCCAAAATTTCTAGTTCTAACACAAATGATGTTCTGGTTCATGCATACATCTCAATAAACATATCACTGCCAAGAGAGTGTTGTTGAGAGTAACTTGACCGGGAGTCTGACAAAAGGTTCCTGGTGGGAGCTGGGAATCGAACTCGGCCCCTGGGGTTCAGGTTTTGTTGCATGAGAACCCCTGCACTGCTCATCTCTCATACATCCGGGTCGCTCGAGGCTGAGCGTGGGAACAAACAAGAGCCATTACTCCCTAGAGACTTACTTCCGTGTAAGTCAGGCCAGTGAACTGCTGAGGAGCAGCTGATCTGACAGCTCTTCCAAGGCCAAGAGAGCTGGGAAGGGGGCCTTTCTCTTGGATGATAGACAGTGTACAGGGAGGTTCTAAATAGAACATATTCCTTTTAAAAAGCTGAGCCAACATACTGCTACCCCATTACGGTGAATTCCCCTGAGACAGTTTCTTCCTTTTATGCTTTCTCCCCCTGCCAGGCTTGCCACCTCCGGGTTAGGAAATACCTGGAGATTTGGGGGGGGGGAGCGTGGGGAGGGGCGGGGTTTGGGGAGGGGGAGGGACTTCCGTGTGGTACGAGGCCACAGAGTCCGCCTCCAAAGCAGCCGTTTGCTCCAGGGGGGACTGATCTCTGTCGCCTGGAGACCAGTTGTAATCGCAGGAGATCTCCAGTCACCACCTGGAGGCTGGCAACCCTCAAATATGCAACTCCTGACAGAAGACCATTGAATTGGGCCGTATCAGGGCTTTTCCGTGGTGGTATTCCCTGCAGTGACTCAAGTGGTTAAGACGCTGAAATGCAGGCTCTGGAAGGTCGGTAGTTCAGCAGTTCGAGACCCGAGTGTGCCGCATGACGGAGTGAGCTCCCATCTCTAGTTCCAGCTCCTGCCAACCTAGCAGTTCGAAAGCAAGAAATTGCAAGTAGATAAATAGGTACCACTTTGGTGGGAAGGTAACAGCGTTCCGTGCGCCTTGGTGTTTAGTCATGCTGGCCACATGACCACGGAAATGTCTTCGGACAGCGCTGGCTCTTCGGCTTGGAAACGGAGATGAGCACCGCAACCCTAGAGTCGGACTCGACTGGCTTTCGAGCAAAAGAACCTTTACCTTTATTCTCTGGTACTAAGTACCTTGGGGGGGGGTCGGCTCTCCCATGTCCTGAGAGGCAAATTGGTGGAAATTGGTGCAAACTTCTATCATCGTATTTGACACACCCCCTTTTTTCACAAATAAGGAGTGGGCGATAGACTTACTTTGATGGTGCTTGATCTCTTGCTCTGTTCTCCTTCTCGTGCTTGTGGGCCGGTCAGCAGGATCTACGCCCTCATTGAGCGTCCTTTGCTAATAGGAGCATTGCCAGGTTCCACAGCAAGTAACTTTTCACACACGTTTCCTAAGAAGCGTTATGCTTTCTTAGTGTACAAGACTGGTACCATGTCCACAGGATTATTGTTAGGAATAACCAGGGCTTTTTTTGTAGAAAAAGTCCAGCAGGAACTCATTAGCATAATAGGCCACACCCAGAAGCAGAAACTCATTAGCATATTAGGCCACACCCCTGATAGTACAGCTCATTAGCATATTAGGCCATGTTACCAGAAGTGTGGTCATCCAGCCACACCCACCTTTTGCTTCTTATTCTGTATACTTTGTTTGTGGTCAAAACCCATGGCTTTTTTGTAGCAGGAACTCCTTTGCATGTTAGGCCACACACCCCTAATGTAGCCAATCCTAATGAGTTTCTGCTGTTGGGTGTGGCCTATTATGCTAATGAGTTCCTGCTGGGCGTGGCCAACTTGGGAGCCAGCTGGAACTCCGTTCCTGTGCGTTCCTGCCCAAAAATAGCCCTGGGAATAACTAGAAGGCGGGAACATCCCAATACATATAGCTGGGCAAGACTATTAGCTAAGCAGATGAACTTCGAGCGCGCGCGTGGGACGACTCCCGGCGGGAGATTGCATAATGAGCGGGAGAGTCGCAGGGTTTCCTGAGAGCAGAAAAATTCACACCAAATGTGGACCCCACGCCCTCCCTACCTCACAAGGCCAGACTGCTAACGGCGTCTAGTTCCCACGGTCTCCCTGGCATGTTTACGGCAAGCTGCTGAGCTGCAAGCAAGCGGGAACAGGGAAGGGTAGACTACACAGAAATGGCAGCTAGCTGACAAGCAGAGGTGTAGCATCAACCATGCATTCATGCTCTACCATCCCCCTAAGGAACGGCGTGGCCCATGCACCTGAGCCACAAGGCAGAGGGAAAACTTTCTGGTTACCCCAACAACTTAAAAGACGTTCCCCTGTGCCCACGGCTGGGAGGAGGCCAGGAGACCTGTTTGTTATTGTCTCCAGATGGTAAATGGTAAATTGTGGGGGGCGTCATTGCCCCCAGGGTGGGAAGCCAATGGCTGCCCCACAATGCATGCTGTTTAACTCTCCCCCATGACATTTCTGCTCTCCGAGGTCTCTTGGACCTGACTTTTTGGCTTCCAGGACTCATAGTCCCCTGGGGGAGCCATTTGTTACCGGAAAAGGCTGTCATGGGGAGCAACGCTCCCTCTAAGCTGTGGAGTCCTGTGAGCAAAAATTCTACGTTGTGAGCTACCGGCACTAAAGTTGCGAGCCAGTGATTTGGCTACTGCATAAGTTCATTTGCTCTGGAGCCCTGAACGAAGACTAAAATGTGTGAGCTGAAGGCTAAAAAACTGTGAGCTAGCTCACACTCACTCTGCTTAGAGGGAACACTGATGGGGAGTGCACCCCCACCTCCCCCAGATTGGTCCTTCCAAATACGTCCATCACAGAGCTCCAGAAAGGCAGAAAGTTTAGGTAGTAGCCAGGGGTCATTTTGTAGAAAAAGAGGTGCAGGAGCTCATTAGCATAACTCATTAGCATAACTTATTTGCATATGCCACACCCCCTGACATCATCGGAAGTGTGTCAGAAGGCAACACCCACTGCTCAGGCTCCACTGGACTGTTTTGGCTTGCTAGCTATTGGGGGGGGGGAACGTGCAGATCTGTCCTCGCAGAGGAGGGAGAGCTTGTACCTGAATAAAACTTGGTCTTAAAGGTGCCACTGTACTGTTTTGGAGCAGGTGGGTGGGGGTGGGGCTCTGCAACTTACCTGGCTGCTTCTTGCTCTGACTGAGGGCTGCTGGGAGCAGGGGGTGGGGCTTGTTGCATGTGCCCGCCCCCCTGGGCTCCTTACTGCCGGAGCTCCGCTCCTGTGTGCTCCTGCGGGAAATGACCCCTGGTAGTAGCACATCTGATTCCCTGCCCACACCATGTGCCTTTTTCAGCCCAAAGGAGCTGACCGGAAACAGAAGACGGATCGGGAGAAGATCGAAAAGCAGTCCCTCCAAGAGCGGGAGAAGTACCAGCCTTCCTACGAGAGCACCATGCTGACGGAGGTGAGCGGGCCACGGCTTCCGGTCTCGGAGGCAGGGTTCCCAGGTCCCTCCCCCACCCAGCCGCTGGTGGGGGGTGGGTTTCCCAGATCCAGGTCGGGAAATTCTTGGGGATTTGGGGGTGGAGCCTGGGGAGGGGCCTCAGCGGCGTCCCATGCCACAGAGCCCTCCCTCCAGAGCAGCCATTTTCTCCGGGGGGAACTGATCTGTGTAGTCTGGAGACGAGGTGTAGTTCCAGGGGATCCCCAGGTCCCGCCCAGAGGCTGGCATCCCCAGGTGGGCCTGTGAGGCGCAGCTTCCAAGTTCTAACGTTTCTCTCCCCGGATCGACCCCCTTCTCCCCCTCGGCCTTCCCTCAGTGCCCCCCGTGGCCAGAAGCCTCCAGCAACCTCCACAGTCCTCCGGCCACCCCCGGCCTCATCTCTCCACACCCCTTCAAGTTCCAGACTCCTGAAAGGTAAGAACGCCCGCAAGACTCCCTCCTCTTGGTCCTCGGTCAGCCGGTCAGTCTAAGCCATGTCCCCTGTTCTCCTCGGCAGGGTCTGTTCCTCTCCCAGCTATGCCTCGGACAGCTCGTCGGAAAGCACGGCGGAGGTAAGACCACCGCCCTTCTCGGCTCAATCGGCACGCGCATCGGGACCGCCGTCGTTAGAACAGGGCCTGCCCCATCTTTCCTGCAGAGCCCCATGAGTGAGCGTACCGTGGAGGGATCCCCTTTGACTGCCCAAAAAGGCCGTGCTGGGGATCATCAGACCGGCATAGACAAAAAGCATGCGGGACAGCGGCTGTAAGGAGGAGAGGAATTGCATGAAAGTGCTTGGCTGGATCCAGCTGATTCTAGTCATTGTCATTCATTCAAATTCTGTGGCCTTCCACATTTCTGCCGAGAGCAAGGCCTGTAGGATGCTTCGAAGACATAAAGGTCGAATCTGCATTTGTCTTTCCCACCAGTGCCCCAGCCTTCTGACTCCATCTTAAAAAAGGCTGTCTGTATTTGCTTTCGTTTTCACACCTCAGCAGTGCTAGCATACTTTTGCAGATCAGCATATGTTTATCGCCCTCTTGTGGCGGCTCCACCGTCATTGCGCCCCTGCACCACTTTAAATCAGTCTTCTCCAAACAACTTTCAAACAAGCATAGAGAAAGACGGTGACACAGCAGCACGAGACTGATTTAAAAATGCAAATGCAGATTCGACCTAAGGCTGAGCGGCAGACGGTGGCAACATTATTCTAGTGTTACTCCCAGCTGTGTTCTGAGTAACCCTGTGGGTTTGGCTGCTCATGAACACATGAAGCTGCCTGATACTGAACCAGACCACCAAAGTCAGAATTGTCTACTCAGACGGGCAGCGGCTTTCCAGGGACTCAGGCGGAGCTCTTTCACATCACCTCCTACCTGGTGCTTTCCGCTAGAGATGCCGGGGATTGAACCTGGGACCTTCTGCATGCCAAGCAGATGCTCTGCCACTGAGCCACAGCCCCTAGGCTCCTAGGAACTTGGTCAAGCGTGCTTCCACGAGAGCTACAGCAATAGATGAGCCCGCCAGAAAAGTAGCTTGATGGTTGCTTCTCAAAACGTCCTGCAGAGTACAGCTGTATGAGAGCAGGTTTTAGGTCTGTGTTCTCATCTAATCACATTCTCCCTTAAAGGGACAACAGCAGTGACCACAGACCTCACTTGGTCCTATCTGAGCCAAGGGCTGAAACAGATGAGACCAACATCTCCTGTCTTGGTCTGCCCATACTATGCAAGAAGCGGTCTCAGGCAGCCTCAATTGGCCTCAGGGCCATGCAAGAAAGGGACAGGGTGTTTAATGGGTCGCTTCTTCTTTCCTTTCAACTGCTAATAGCTGAACAGAGAAGCCAGTTTTGGATAGCTAAACTAAATGGAGACTGAAGGGTTAAAACCCTTCTTCCTTCCCTGAACAGCTCTGAGGCAAATTGAGGCGACATGAACCTGCAGTTCATGCTTGACAGATGGGCCTGAGAAGTGGGATCCTTTTCTCATCAGTTTGAGCCCGAGTGTGCCCTTTAAGAGCTGACCCAGAATCTTGGCCGATGGGGTTCCAAAAAACAGGAACCTCTGTCAACCGTTGTCCCAGCATAGGGATCGACAACCAGTGGCCGAGGTGGACCTCAGATGGCAGGCATGGAGGTGCATGAGTGGGGGACGGCCAGCCAGCACGGTGTCGTGGTGGGAGCATCCGCACAGAATCTTGTAGACTTCGGTTCAGATCCCCACTCTGAAACGGACCTCGGACCAGAACTAACCTATCCAAGAGGATAGATCCAGGTGGTCAGCTGTGTTGGTCTGAAGCAGTACAACAAATTGATTGATTGATTGATCGATCGCATTTATATCCTGCCCTCCCCGCAATGCAGGCTCAGGGTGGCTCACAGGCAGTACATAAAATACAGTTAAAACCACATTAGGTAAAGGTAAAGGTTCCCTTGCTCGAAAGCCAGTCGAGTCCGACTCTAGGGTTGCGGTGCTCATCTCCGTTTCCAAGCCGAAGAGCCAGCGCTGTCCGAAGACGTTTCCGTGGTCATGTGGCCTGCATGACTAAACACCAAGGCGCCCGGAACGCTGTTACCTTCCCACCGAAGTGGTCCCTATTTATCTACTTGCAATTTCTTGCTTTCGAACGGCTAGGTTGGCAGGAGCTGGAACTAGAGACGGGAGCTCACTCCGTCATGCGGCAACTCGGGTCTTGAACTGCTGAACTACCGGCCTTCCACAGCCTGCAGTTCAGCGTCTTCACCACTTGAGCCACCGCAGCTCCTAAAACCACATTAAAACCATATAAAACAATTCCATTATTAATACAGTTTCATAAAGTGCAGAAGATAGTGACTCAAGATGGCTTATTTCAATGTCCTCTCTAAAAATCCTTCTGCTCCAGATCTTCCTGCGGCTCAGCATGGGTGTTAAAACCAAGGGCCAGGGCTCTATAATGGTGCCGCTACCCTAGCAGAAAGCCTGGCGGGAGAGCTCCGTCTTTGCAGGCCCTGCGGAGCTGCACAAGGTCCCGCAGGGCCCTGATCTCC
>NW_015167579.1:326806-327587 GCF_001447785.1 Gekko japonicus | reverse complement strand
CTTTTTATCATGCTGTTTAGGTTCACCATTGCTTTCCTTCCAAGAAGCAGGCGTCTTTTAATTTCATGGCTGCCGTCACAGTCAGCGGTGATCTGGGATCCCAGGAACGTGAAGTCTGTCACTACTTCCACAACTTCCCCTTCTATTTGCCAAGGAGTGATGGGGCCGGATGCCATGATCTTAGCTTTTTTGATGTTGAGCTTCAAGCCCACTTTTGCGCTCTCCTCTTTCACTTGGAGCAAGAGGCTCTTGAGGTCCTCTTCACTTTCTGCCATTAGAGTGGTATCGTCTGCATATCTGAGGTTGTTGATCTTTCCCCCAGCAATCTTAATTCCCACTTGTGAATAAAACTTTGTTGGTCTTAAAGGTGCCACTGGACTCTAAATCTGTTGTACCCAACCGGGTCGTTGTTAGGATGAGGGAGTCCTGCGTATGCTTCTTTGAGCTCCTCGGAGGAAGGGTGGGAGGGATAAAAGCACACTAGATGGATCGTATTTCAAATCCACAAGAAAGTTTGCCTGGAGCCACCCAGTGTAGTATTCTGCACCAGTCAGCCCTTGTCCTCTCCAAACACAATGTAAGAGTGCCCCCTGGTGGCAAAGCATGGCTTTGGAACCCACACATATACACAGGTTGCCTTCATTGCTGAAAGGTGACCAGCGTCTGGCCGTGGCTTCTACAGCCCAAACAGCAAAGGGAAGGGTGTTGCCTGTCAAAACAGCCACCTACGGAAGAGCCCACGATTTGTAGCTCCCACTGCCAGGCTGCACTGTGTTCCAAA
>NW_015167579.1:325755-326599 GCF_001447785.1 Gekko japonicus | reverse complement strand
ATTCAAGTTGTGAGCAAGAGATTTGGCTGCTGGATAAACTAGTTTGCTCTGGAGCCCTCCTTCCTGAGCCAAGACAAAAATGTGTGAGCCAAAGGCTCAAAAACTGTGAGCTAGCTCACACTAACTCAGCTTAGAAGGAACACTGCATACAGTATGTGCTGTCAGGTTGTGCAACCAACTTATGGTGATCCCAGCAAGGGGCTTTCAAGGCAAGGGAGAAGCAGAGGCGGTCTGCCATTGCCTTCCTCTGCAGAGTCTTCCTTGGTGGCCTTCCATCACTGACCCTGGAAATCCCAGCATGTGTGAGTGCCTTGTTTAGAAGCCGGCAGCTAAGAGAGTGCTCTGTGGTTGCCACAATGTTATTAGGTGCCTGTAGGCAAACGGCTGTCTTTTAGTCTCCCCGCCCCCACCCCTTGCAGTGTAGGAAAAATAACACTGATCTGCCTGGCAACTAATCTGTTGTGTCGGAGTGATAAGATGAAGTCCTCCAGAAGCTCTGTATCAAAGCAAAGGATGATTAAGCGTAATCCTCCTGATTCCCACTTCAACTTTGCTGGCTGGCCCCCAATTTGGAGAGAGCCTGTTGTATCTTTGCACATCAAACTGCAAGCCATGCAGTGGGACGGCTTCTGGAGTTCTGGCCCCGCTGGTGGACCTCCTGATGTCCCCTGGGTTTTGGCCACTGCGTGACACAGACTGCTGGACGGGATGGGCCATTAGCCTGATCCAACATGGCTTCTCTTACGTTCTTATATCTGGGGCAGTGATGCTCTGTATCCTTGGTGCTTGGGGGGCAACAGGGGGAGGGCTTCTGGAGTTGTGGCCCCGCTAGTGGACCTCCTGA
>NW_015167579.1:289956-325313 GCF_001447785.1 Gekko japonicus | reverse complement strand
ATGTTCCCAGCTTCTGTCCCAGACTACTCAGGCTGATCTGTGCACTCGGTCTCCACCTCTTGTACTATGGGGTTTGCATGGCGTGGGAAATGCGTGCAGATGTCGAGATCATGCCTGGAGAGGGTGGGTTTTGTGGAGGGGAGGGAAGGCAGCAGGAACGCGATTGCATGGCGTCCACCCTCGGAAGCGGCCCTTTGCTGTAGGACCTGATCTCTGCAGTCTAGGGACCGGGTGTAATTCCAGGAGAACTCCAGTCGCCACCAGGAGGAGGTTGGCAACCCTGGCAGGATCCAGGTCTGGAAAAAATCAAAGGCCATTCTGTAGACCAGCGAGAACACGCACAGACACCCCGCTGTGAGTCAGTGTGGCAGGGATACAGGGGACAGGGCCTGCTCGGGGGTGGCTCCTCAGGCAGGCTGGATCCCCAGAGCCCCGAGGCCGTGACGGAAGCCAATGACACCGTCTGTCTGTTCCTTCCAGGCCCTGAGCCCAAGCGCCTCCATCTTGGAAACCCAGCAGTGGCTGCACAAGAACAGGTTCTCCAGTTACTTCCGGGTTTTCGCCAGCTACACGGGTGAGGCTTCCCCTCTTCCAGGGAAGGGCTGTTTGCAATCAGTTTCTTTACTTCGTTTCATTTATTTGTTTGTTCATTATTCATTTATACCTTGCCTTTCTCCCCAACGTGGCTTACATCATTCTCCAGTTTGGGGAGTGGTTAGGAGCACGGACTCTCATCTGGGAGAACCGGGTTTGATTCCCCGCTCCTCCGCATGCAGCTGCTGGGTGACCTTGGGTCAGTCGCAAGTTCTCTCAGAGCTGTTCTCTCAAGGGCAGTTCTCGGGAAGAGCTCTCTCAGCCCCACCCACCTCACAAGGTGTCTGTTGTGGGGAGGGGAAAGGAATGGAGATTGTAAGCCGCTCTGAGACTCCTTTGGGTAGTGAAGGGTGGGGGTATAAATCCAGTCTCTTCTTCTCTTCTCTTGTCCATTTAATCCCCCCAGCAACCCTGTGAGGTAGGTTAGGCTGAGAGTGTGTGGCAGGCCCAAGGCTTCCATGGCATAAGTGGGGATTCGAACCTGGGTCTCCCTGAAACTAGTCTGAAACCCTCCAGGGCTCTTTTTGTAGAAAAAGCCCAGCAGGAACTCATTAGCATATTAGGCCACACCCAACAGCAGGAACTCATTAGCATATTGGGCCACACCCCTGACAGCACAGCTCATTACCACATTAGGCCGCACCCCCATGTTACCAGAAGTGTGCTCATCCAGCCACACCCACCTTTTGCTTGTTATTCTGTTTACCTTGTTTGTTGTCCAAACCCAGGGCTTTTTTGTAGCAGGAACTCCTTTGCATGTTAGGCCACACACCCCTAATGTAGCCAATCCTAATGAGTTCCTGCTGTTGGGTGTGGCCTATTATGCTAATGAGTTCCTGCTGGGCGTGGCCAACTTTGGGAGCCAGCCGGAACTCCATTCCTGTGCGTTCCTGCCCAAAAATAGCCCTGCCCTTAACTACTACACCCCTCTGAATCCGAATTAATTAGCTTTCTAAGAATTGTTCTTTAAGCTATTAGTCCCATGTATCTCCAGGATCTATCAGATTAAAAGTTGTTTGCAATCTTCCCTTTTTTGATAGTACAAATGAATTAATTGTGATTGTAATTAATTGTAATTAATTAACTAACTGCAAATTGATTGAAATGTATACCTTCTATTTCCCTCTCGATGATGCCCAGAATGGCTTACGTCATTCATCTCTCCTCCATTTGCCCTCACAACAGCCCTGTGAGGTAGAGTAGGCTGAGAGTGTGCGACTGGCCCAAGGTCACCCACTGAGCTTCCTTAGCAGAGTAGGGACTCAAGCCTGTGTCTCTCAGACCCTAATCCGACACTCTAAGCACTACACCAGAGGGGCTGTTTACTTTTCTTAAAGGTAAAGGTAAAGGTTCCCTTGCTCGAAAGCCAGTCGAATCCGACTCTAGGGTTGCGGTGCTCATCTTCGTTTCAAAGCCGAAGAGCCAGCGCTGTCCGAAGACGTTTCCGTGGTCATGTGGCTGGCATGACTAAACACCAAGGTGCACGGAACGCTGTGACCTTCCCACCGAAGTGGTACCTATTTATCTACTTGCAATTTCTTGCTTTCAAACTGCTAGGTTGGCAGGAGCTGGGGCCAGAGACGGGAGCTAGTACTTTTGTTACCTGCATGGTATTTCTTGGGTGCTTGCAGAAGATGGGAAGTGTTTTTTCGGGGGGGGGGAGTATTTGTGTGTGTGTGTGCGCATGCATGTGCCTCCCTCTGTGTGTGTGTGTGCACATGCCTGGAAGTCATGGTGACTTATGGCGCCCTCTACTGGGGGCTTGGACATTTTACAGGAAGTTGGCTTGATAGCCTGTCTCTGTGACCAGAGCCCTGGTATTCCCTGGAGGTCTCCAAGAACTTGCCAGGGTTGGCCCTACTTAGCTTCCGAGATCTGCTGAGATAAGGCTTGCCCGGGCTATCCAGGTCAGGGTGGAAGTGTTTTTTAAACTCTGAAATCTAAGAAGAAAAAAAGAAAACCAAGATCAGCCAGTTGGTAATTTGCAAACATGCCCTGATGGCCTCACAAGCTTGGAGTCAAACACAACCTCAGCCCGAATTCCTGTTCTTTCTCTAGCCAGGGTAGGCAGTACTTAAGCTAGGTGGACCAGTGGTTCACATAGTTCTAAGGGAGAACTCCCCATTGGGGAGATAAGGCAGGGGATAAATCACAATTAATTTGCAACCAATTAATTAATTAAAATCACAATTAATACGTTGTAGAATTAATTCGTTTGCAGAGTTCAGTTCCCCTCACTGCATGTTCTGTTTTAGTTTAAAAATAAACCCTGTCCCCTACTTTCATTAGATGTGAGTGGATGTAAATCGATTAAGAGCCCCTGTGAAAGCATACCATTTGTGCAGCACTCGTGAAAAGTGAACAGGAAGAAACAGGAGCCATTGATTATACAGAATCACATCAAAGCCCTCCTTAGCCAGTAATCCCACAATGTGATTGGTGTAAACAACACTTTGGAAAGGCAGCACAATCCTCAGTGGTGGCAAGATCTGTGTGCAACTCTGATGACTGGGAAAACTCCCTGTCAGTTATGTATCTGCTGAGTTGCTCTCTGTTCCCTTTCCCCCTTCCTTCTTACCTTCTTGAACACTAAACAAGACATTCAGGCAACAGAGTAATGACCACATTTGAAGATTTTAGTTGAATGTTGACTATCACTGATGTTCGGATGTGGATAAGTCATGCTAACTAAATAATTGATTGATTATAAACCATCTGGAGCCTATGCTGGGAAAGAGCTAAACACTTTAAATAAATAATATATAAAGAAGTGGTGTTTTCTACTTGGGTACAGATTACAGCATACCTAGAATGGACTGGTCTAAGATTTTAATCAGAAATCCCTGGCTGGTTCAGATTATGATCTCATTCGAACACAAGAGGCACTTAATTATAGCAAAGCTTATAAAAGGAATACCATGTTAAGTGTTTCACCTGAAAAGAATTATATTGTTTAAAGCTGTTTTCGTGCACCAATTCCACATACTTTAAGAGTTTCACTGCTGTTTGACATCAGGTTGCATGAAATACAGTTTGGAACTGGTTCAGAGAAGGTGAAGGGGTTAATGAACCACATTTAAAGTTAGTGAAGCTGAACTGGAAATAATTTTGAAAGGATTTGACTTCATCCATCAAAATATATGTATCTGCCCACTCTCACCCCTGTAGCTCCATCAGGACTTTGTTAAAAACACACACAACAACAACAGGAAAATGAGGTACAAGAGAATCTTCTGCATTATAATTTTCTTCATTTATGTGACCCCCTCTTCCCCAAGCGATAGCGGCACAGAAGCAAGGGAAATGAGAATGCGGAAGAGTCCAAAGAGAAACTCGGTGCTTTAATACAAACAACAACTGTATCTGGGTTTTATATTTGACACCCTGATTGTTAGCTATTTTAATGTTTTACTTGCTTGTTTTCAAACTTAAGGAGCTGCGGTGGCTCAAGTGGTTAACACGCTGAACTGCAGGCTGTGGAAGGGCAGTAGTTCAGCAGTTCGAGACCCAGGTGCCGCATGATAGAGTGAGCTCCCATCTCTGGCCCCAGCCCCTGCCAACATAGCAGTTTGAAAGCAAGAAACTGCAAGTAGATAAATAGGTACCACTTCGGCGGGAAGGTAACAGCGTTCCGTGCACCTTGGTGTTTAGTCATGCCGGCCACATGACCACGGAAACGTCTTCGGACAGCGCTGGCTCTTCGGCTTTGAAACGGAGATGAGCACCGCAACCCTAGAGTCGGATTCGACTGGCTTTCGAGCAAGGGAACCTTTACCTTTTTTCAAACTTATTGAATCATTTTGAAATTATGAAATTCTCTTAGAACTACATAAATCACTTATTTGAATCATTTTGAAATTACGAAATTCTCTTAGAACTACATAAATCACTGGTCCATCTAGCTTAAGTACTGCCTAGTCTGAGTAGCAATGCCTGTCTAGGGTCTTGGCTGGAGAAAGATCTTTCCCAATCCCCACCACCTGACATCCTTTCTCTAAAGATGCTTTGCTTCAGACCTCTGATCATCTGTGTGCCAAGCAAATGTTCTACCCGCCCCTGTGAGCCATTCTATGTTGGCAAAACAGGCCAGGTGCTTGAGGTTGTAAATACAGCCATGAGCCAGATGAACCCTAGGCTCTCCTTGTTGGATAAGGCCCTGAGGAAGCAGCAGTTGACCAGAACTAGCTCTGCCTCTTTGGCAGACAGTTTATCCATTTTTTAATCTTGTCCTTCCTACAAGAAGGTCAACAGCAGTATCGTCCATGGTTCCCTGTTTTGTCCCCAGAACAGCCTTGTGATAAACATCTGGGGCAGAGGTCCATCAGGGGCTATTAGCTACGAGGTATAGAAGGAACACTCTGTCCGGGGCAGTGATGCTCTGTATTCTTGGTGCTTGTGGGGGAGCAACAGTGGGAGGGCTTCTGGAGTTCTGGCCCCTATGGTGGACCTCCTGATGGCACTTGGGTTTTGGCCACTGTGGGACACAGAGTGTTAGACCGGATGAACCATTGACCTGATCCAAAATGGCTTCTTTTATGTTCTTAAAGATGGAACAATCTGTCTGGGGCAGGGTATGCTCTGTATTCTTGGTGCTTGGGGGGCAACACTGGGAGGGCTTCTGGAGTTCTGACCCCACTGCTGGACCTCCTGATGGGCCCTGAGTTTTGGCCACTGTGTGACACAGAGTGTTGGACTGGATGGGCTGTTGGCCTGACCCAACATAGCTTCTCTTATGTTCTTATGTCTGGGGCAGTGATGCTCTATATTTTTGGTGGTTGGGGGGCAACAGTGGGAGGGCTTCTGGAGTTCTGGCCCCACTGGTGGACCTCCTGACGGAACCTGGGTTTTAGCCACTGTGTGACACAGAGTGCTGGACTGGATGGGCCTTTGGCCTGATCCAACATGGCTTCTCTCGTGTTCTTATGCAGGCTGGGCTGACAGTGAGTGCATGCGTAGTTGACACAAGGTTGCCCAGTGTGAGTCCACGGCTGAGTGGGGATTTGACCTTGGGTCTGCCGGGCCCTAGTCCAGGGCTCTAACGACTACCTCACATTGGCTGTCACTCCCTCCTGTGAAAGGAAGTTGTGTGGTACCTCCACTTTTACAGATGCTGTAGCCACTTTTAGCCAAACTTGAATCTTATGTTTCTGGGGAAGACGTAAAGGCTGAGCAGGTCCAGGTGTGATTCAGCGTCCCTCAACCCTTTTGATTCTGGCCTCCAGCCTGATTGTGAAAAAGAAGATTAATAAACTGATTTAGATTTTATTTTCCTGATCAAATTTGAAAAATAAACTCTAAATCGTGTGTGTGTGTGGAGAGGGACTCCCATTGTTGTTGTTAAGTCGCACAGTCAAGTCCAACTCTTCGCGACCCCACGGACCAGATCACGCCAGGCCTTCCTGTCTTCCACCGTCCTCTGAAGTTGGCTCAATTTCATGTTCGTTGCATCTGTGACACTGTCTAACCATCTCATCCTTTGCCGTCCCCGTCTTCTCTGACCTTCAATCTTTCCCAGCATCAGGGTCTTCTCCAGTGAGTGCTCCCTTCTCATTGGGTGGCCAAAGTATTTGAGCTTCAGTTTCATTATCTGGCCTTCCAGGGAACAGTCAGGGTTGATTTCTTTTAGGATTGACTGATTTGATCTCCTTGCAGTCCAAGGGACTCTCAAGAGCCGCAGCCATACATGACTACTGGGACTCCCTTACCCCAGCAGATAAAGCCAAGGCATCAAAATTGAAATGCGTCTGCTCAGCAGGCTTGTTTCACGCCTGCTGCTGTCCCCCAGAAGGACATTCCACGAATTTCACAACTTCAGCATAAAGTCTGAGTAAGGATGATTTTGCCCTTCAAACGGCTGTTTCTCCCCGCAGGCGCCGACTTGTTAAAGCTCTCCCGCAGTGACCTCATACAGATCTGTGGAACCGCAGATGGCATCCGACTTTCCAACGCTCTAAAAGCCAGGTATGGAACTCAGAGTGGAGGTGCACTTGTGACTTGATTTTTTTAAAATCCCGGGAAGATGACATTTTCAGGAAGGAAACAAGATGCAACATCAACTGTGCCAACCCCAGCGACCCCCATCCCTTTCCCGCTTCCCAGCTGAGTCACATGGCATAATTTCACCATGGATCAGGTGTGAAAAGAACACCTTAAAGCAGGGGGTGGCCAAACTTGCTTATTGTAAGAGCCACATAGAATAAACATCAGATGTCTGAGAGCCGCAAGACATGCACAAATATTACATACACATTTTATTGAAAATATGCAAATTTGCTTTTTATCAACATTAAATGAGACTGCCAAAAATAAAAACAAAAGGGGTAAAACAGATAATGATATTTATTTGTCCAATAATATTTATTTGTTTTCTAATTATATTTATTTATACAAGAGAAAGAAAAAGAGAGGCGGAAAGAAAGAAAAAGAGAGAGAGAAAGAGAGAGAGATAAAGTAAATGGAGAGAGGGAGTGGTGGAGGGAGGGAGGGAGAAAGGAAGGTGGAAAGATAGCAAATAGATGGGGGAGGGGAGGGGGAAAGAGAGAGAAAGAAACAGAAAGCAAAGATGGGGAGGAAGGAAGGTGAAAAGAAAGATGTGGAAAGAAAGCAGAGAGGAAGACAGAGGTGGAAAGAAAGCAACTTTAAATGTGTTCTCCAACCCGGCTTGGCTTGGAGAAGGGATTTAAAGAGACAAATGCCTTCTCCAAGCCAGCCAGTGCAGGGGGGCGGGGGCTTTAAGACCACATTTAAAGTTAAAGTTGCTTTCGTTCTCTGCTCCCCCCCACACACACCTCAAGCCTATCTAGGGAGGGAAACACTGGTTGGGGAAGGGAAGACCGATTGGGGAGGCACACTTCCCCTTCACTGCCCCAGCCGCCCTGCCGCGAGCCACAGAATATGTATGAAAGAGCCACATGTGGCTCCTGAGCTACAGTTTGGCCACCCCCCTTAAAGGGTTAAAGGGGATGGAGCCAGCTCCACCTCATGTGGGCTGCCCTTCCCTACTGAGTAATCAACCCACTTGCAGACCCACCCACATGAGACGGAGGCTTTCTGGCAAGATATCCTGGAGCCCCTCAGCCTCTCTGCTTTTATATCAATCGTCTGTCAGTTGCCCCTCAATGGTAGATCGATCACCCTCCCCTTCTAATGTCCTCCTGCTCTAAGAGCTGTGCGCTCTCCAGTGTCAATAGCTAACAATATTAATAGCTAAGCGTGGTCCTTCATAACAATTCAGGCTTGGAAAGAGGTGATACATATGTGGAATTCGCTGCCAGAAGATGTGGTGATGGCCACAGGAATAAACAGCTTTGAAAAGGGATTCAATAGATTCATGGAGGAGAAGTCTCTCAATGGCTTCTAGCCATGGTGGCCGAAGGGAACTGCCACATTCAGAGGCACTAATCCTTTGAATCCCAGAGGCAGGAGGAAACCTCAGGAGAAGGCCTTGGCCTCTGTGCCCTGTTGTTGGCCCTCCAGAGGAACTGGTTGGCCACTGGGTGAGATGGGATGCTGGACTAGATGGACCCTCACTGGTCTGAACCAGCAGGACTCTTCTCATGTTCTTATCAGAGACAGGCCTTAGCCTCTCTACCCTGATGTTGGCCCTCCAGAGGAACTGGTTGGCCACTGGGTGAGACAGGAGGCTGGACTCGATGGACCCTCACTGGTCTGATCCAGCAGGGTTCTTCTGATATAGTGTACCTTTGAGCATACACAGAGTTTCTTTTCCTGATTTTTTAAAAAAAACCCACGGTTTGTTGCCACTTGTCTGGGATTAGAAAGGAGGACATCTGTGCCACGTGTGTCCTGCACCTGGCGCTAGAAATTAAGCATGGTTGGGTGTCATCAACATGCTGGTGATACCCAGCTCTGTATATCCTTATCCAAATCTCCTGTTGATGCGCTAAGGGCCCTAAATAGTAGTCTGGCTGCTGTGATTAACATGGCTAAAAGTGAGCAAATTGAGACTAAACCCTGAAAAGACAGACGTCATGCCGGGTGGGAAGGGGGAGGCCTTGAAAGACACTGGGCTCCCCACTTTTGAGGGAGTTCAGCTGGCTCAGGTGGTAAAAGCCTTGGATCCAACCTTATTATTGGAGAAGCAATTTAATGCAGCTGCAAAAAAACAAAACCAAACCTGCCTTCTACCAACTCAGCCTAGCCTGTAAGATGGCCCCGGACCTTGATACGGCTGACCTGGCCACCTGGATCCACACCACAGTAACATTGCGACCAGTGTTCCCTCTAAGCTGAGTTAGTGTGAGCTAGCTCACAGTTCTTTAGCCTCCGGCTCACACATTTTTGTTTCAGCTCAGGAAGGATGGCTCCAGAGCAGACTGATTTATGCAGTAGCCAAATCGCTCACTCACTAATGCCAGTAGCTCACAAAGTAGAATTTTTGCTCACAGGACTCCACAGCTTAGAGGGAACATTGATTGCGACTAGACTACTGTAATGCACTGTACATAGGTCCAGGGGTCATTTCCTGCAGGAGCGCACAGGAGCGGAGCTCCGGCAGTAAAGAGCCCAGGGGGCGGGCACATGCAACAAGCCCCACCCCCTGCTCCCAGCAGCCCTCAGTCAGAGCAAGAAGCAGCCAGGTAAACTGCAGAGCCCCACCCCCTCTGCACACCCGCCCCACACACAAAACAGTCCAGTGGCACCTTTAAGACCAAGTTTTATTCAGGTATAAGCTCTCCCTCCTCTGCGAGGACAGATCTGCACATTCCCTCCCCCCCAATAGCTAGCAATCCAGAACAGTCCAGTGGAGCCTGAGCAGTGGGTGTTGCCTTCTGACACACTTCTGGTGATGTCAGGGGGTGTGGCATATGCTAATGAGTTATGCTAATGAGCTCCTGCACCTCTTTTTCTACGAAATGACCCCTGCATAGGTCTCCCCTCAGCATCCGCTTGGAAGCTCCAACAGGTGCAACATGCCGTGGCTCGGCTATTATCAGAGCATCCATATTACTCCCTTTCTGCAGGCACTTCATTGGCTAGTCCAGTGTTCCCTCTAAGCTGAGTTAGTGTGAGCTAGATCACAGTTTTTTAGCTTGGGAAGGATGGCTCCAGAGCAAACTGATTTATGCAGCCGCCAAATCACTCCCTCACAACTTTAACGCCAGCAGGTCACAAAGTAGGGGTTTTTTTGCTCACGAGACTCCACAGCTTAGAGGGAGCATTGTTGGCTAGGCTACCCATTTGTCACTGGGCTCAGTTTGAGACATTGACTATCACATACAAACAGGGGTCATTTCGTAGAAAAAGAGGTGCAGGAGCTCGTTAGCATAACTCATTTGCATATGCCACACCCCCTGACGTCACCGGGAGTGTGTCAGAAGGCAACACCCACTGCTCAGGCTCCACTGGACTGCTTTGGATTGCTAGCTATTGGGGGATGGGGGGATGTGCAGATCTTGTACCTGAAGGCAGGCCGGGGGGGGGGGGGGTGGGGCTTCTGCAACTTACCTGGCTGCTTCTTGCTCCTCGTGGCCCGACTGAGGGCTGCTGGGAGCAGGATTGTCTAATTCATTGTAGAAACAGTTTCTAGAAAAGCCTTTCCAAGGGCGGATGAAGTTGATCCTGAGAGATCCATGAAATTGTTGATGATGAATCAGTTGAAATGAAATGGAGGGACACCACATGTATACATCATTGTTCAGAAGAAGCCTTGTGTCGAAACGGCAGAATGTTCCGGAGATCACTATCTTCACTTGCATTTGATATATTATGCAAATATTGTACACTTTTTTGTATGAAATCTTTCTGGTTAATATTTCAAATGTATTAGCACAAACTCCTGCACAGGGTTTTTTTTTGTTACTACTTTGGTCTGTCCCATTTTGCTGACTGTGCTGACTCACTCTGTGCATAATCCTCCGTGACTCCCCATGAGAAGGGCGGACTATAAATGACATGAATAAAATAAAATGAAAATGCTGATATCGATACTCAGCATGCAAACGGCCCTTTTTCGAGCATCCAAAGGCATTTTGCTTTATCTGAGTAATCCCCACAACAGTCCTGCAAAGGGGAGTGAATATTATGCCCCCCCCCCAAGCTGCATGCAGTGTTGCTGGTGCTGAGAGGATACCTGGCCTAAGCGCCGCCCCCCCCCACCCCAGTGAGGACAGCTCTGGAACATCCCAGCTGATGCTTTTAGCCGCTGCAGCACACCTGGCCTTAGGTGGCAGACCACCACTCAGTTTCCCCTCTGTCCCCTAGGAACGTGCGTCCTCGGCTCATCCTCTACATATCCAGAGAGACAGAGACGAGTGGGGATGACAGCCCCAGTACCCCTGTGCCCGGTAAGTCCAGCTGGGTGACCTCGGGTCAATCACCAGTTCTCTCAGAGCTGTTCTCTCAGGAGCAGTTCTCGAAAGAGCTCTCTACCTCACCGGGTGTCTGTTGTGGGGGTAAGTCCAGTGACGGCAGTTTGGTGTACTGGTGAAGAGCGCGGACTAGAGCGGTGGACTCTGATCTGCAAGAGCCAGGATCGATTCCCCACTCCTTCACATGCAACCAGCTGGGTGACCTCGGGTCAATCACCAGTTCTCTCAGAGCTGTTCTCTCAGGAGCAGTCCTCGAAAGAGCTCTCTCAGCCCTGCCTACCTCACCGGGTGTTTTTCGTGGGGAGGGGAAGGGAAGGGAGATTGTGAGCTGCTCTGAGACGCCTTCCGGTAGTGAAGGGCGGGGTATAAACCCAATCTCCTCCTCCTTCCCCTCTTCTTCATCAAACGCATGGTGGAATATCCGTTTGCCAAAGTCCTGCGGGAGAGGCGGCTCATGGCCTTTGGGCAGGGACAGAAACTTGGTGTGGGGGGAGGAGGGGTTTGGCAGGGGAAGATGGGTCTATGCACCTGGGTGAGGGTCACCCCCTCAGGCTGGGAAATACCTGGAGATTTTGGGGGTGGAACCTGAGGGGGGAGAGGAGAGTCTTCCGTGGGGTGTAATGGCCAGAGTCCGACTTCCAAAGCGACCATTTTCTCCAAGTGAACGTATCTCTATCACTTGGCGCTGTAACTCCAGGAGATCTCCAGCCACTGCCTGGAGATTGGCAACCCTAATTTGGCTCGACTTTTAAAATATGCACAGATTTCAGTATCCTTTCTAAAGGTGCATCCCCCCCCCTCCCCTTTCTCTTTTTCCATGCCCGAAAGCCATTTACCAGGAATTGTATTTGGAAGAACTCACTGCCACGGAACTGACCAATAAGCTGGCCGAACTCCTCAGCCTCCCAGCCAATCAAATCCAGCAGGTTTCCAGACAGGGACCCGCAGGAATCCACATCCTCATCAGTGACCAGGTATGGAGAAACCCGGATTTGAGGATGGGGAACTCCTCTCCCTCCCGGGCTCCTTCAAAGTGTCTGTCACCACTTAGATATACTTTGCCAAGCCTACTGATGCATCACAAGCGTAAAAAGCCAGTTTGGTGTAGTGGTTAGGAGCACGGACTCCGATCTGGGAGAACTGGGTTTGATTCCCCACTCCTCCACATGCAGCTGCTGGATGACCTTGGGTCAGTCATAAGTAAGTTCTTTTAGAGCTATTCTCTCAAGGGCAGTTCTCGAGAGAGCTCTCTCAGCCCCACCTCCATCACAGGGTGTCTGTTATGGGGAGGGGAAGGGAGTTTTGTAAGCCGCTCTGAGACTCCTTTGGGTAGTGAAGGGTGGCGTATAAATCCAATCTCCTCTTCTTAAAAAAAGGGGGGGGGAGCTTCATACCCCCAGTGACACCCTGGGGGTCATTTTGTAGAAAAAGAGGTGCAGGAGCTCATTAGCATAACTTATTTGCATATGCCGCACCCCCTGGCATCACTGGAAGTGTGTCAGAAGGCAATGCCCACCTCTCAGGCTCCACTGGACTGTTTTGGATTGCTAGCTATTGGGGGGGGAGGGAACGTGCAGATCTGTTCTCACAGAGGAGGGAGAGCTTGTACTGGCTGCTCCTCGTGGCCCGACTGAGGGCTGCTGGGGGTGGGGCTTGTTGCGTGTGCCCGCCCCCTGGGCTCCTTACTGCCAGAACTCCGCTCCTGTGCGCTCCTGCGGGAAATGACCCCTGACTGAGAGACATACACTAGTGACCTCCAGGGCTCCTCAGTCCTGCACCGTTTTTTTGTTTGTCCGTTTGTTTTTGCCACCAAGTGACATCTGACTTATGGCAACCCCAGTAGGGTCTCCAAGGCAACAGACATTCAGAGGTGGTTTTGCCCTGGCCTGCCTCTGTGGAGCGACCCTGGACTTCCTGGGCGGTCTCCCACCCAAATACTAGCCAAGGCCGACCCTGCTTAGCTTCTGAGATCTGACAATATCGGGCTAGCCTGGGCTATCCAGGTCAGGGCACCTGTACATTCGGCGATGATTTATTTAGGGATTCTGAGATGTGCCCTCTTCACATGGTGTGTGATTGTGGTATATTCTGATGGAGCCGGGCTACGGCATAAAGGGCGAGAAAGCTCTGCGTTACTCAGCTGGAATTCACCTGGAGGGACCGGGGGCGATTTCCCAAAGGCAGCTGGGTCCCCGTTGCTTCCCCCTGGAGTCAAACTCTGTTCTGTTGCTTCAGACCAACACGGCTGCCCACCAGTGTTCCCTCTAAGCTGAGTTAGTGTGAGCGAGCTCACAGTTGTTTAGCCTCCGGCTCACACATTTTTGCCTTGGCTCGGTGTAATGTATCCAGTCCAGACAAGTCCAGAGACAAACGTCGAGCTTCGCTCCAAGCGACAGTGGACTATGCGGATCCTAGCCCGCTCCAATCAGGGGGCTAGGTTCCCGGCCAAGAGCCTATGGGACTCTCGGCCACTGTAAATAACCTATAGGGAAGTAGGGGTGTGTTTGGGGTGGTGGTTTCTCAGGGGATATAAGCCAGCCTGCGAGCCGGCCAAAGTTGTCTTGTTCCAGATAGAATAAAGTATGCTTTGCTGAAATCACTCTCGTTTGCGTACTTTTCACTCGGGAAGGAGGGCTCCAGAGCAAACTAATTTATGCAGCAGCCAAATCGCTCACTCACAACATTAATACCAGTCGCTCACAAAGTGGAATTTTTGCTCACAAGGCTTTGCAGCTTAGAGGGAGCATTGGTGCCCACATGAATCCATCCACAAAATCTAACTTGGTTTGTTCAAATAAACATGTGCTTCATACCAGCCGTTGACACCTGTTCTACCCACAATGCCAGTGGGTTTTATCACCCGTCTAAAATCTCTTTTAGACATCGTTGCCATCTGCCACCAAGGTCTCTTGGATCTTTTTTTTTTTTAAGTTTGGCAATTCCAGGCCAAACTCTTAATGAGGCACTGACCTTGCCTTTGCTCTCTTGTTCGATGTTCACAGATGGTCAGGAACCTCCCTGATGAGTCATGCTTTATAGCAGCTGTAACCAAAGGTAAGCATAAGCTCCCCCGGGGGAAATAAGTCGGGGGGTTTGAAGAGGCACAGTTTAAACCGGGAGGGGGGGCTGGGGTCCACTTCTTGCAGTGAGACCCAAACTGCTTTTGCAGATAGGTCACTGCTTGTCTTGGGCTTCGGACAGAGAAATGTCACCGCCTGTTTGCCGGCTGAGGATAACACTTTATGCAGGGGGTTTTTTTTGTAGAAAAAGCCCAGCAGGAACTCATTAGCATAATAGGTCACACCCAACAGCAGAAACTCATTCGCCTATTAGGCCACACCCCTGACAGCACAGCTCATTGGCACATTAGGCCGCACCTGCATGTTACCAGAAGTGTGGTCATCCAGCCACACCCACCTTTCGCTTCTTATTCTGTTTACCTTGTTTGTTGTCAAAACCCAGGGCCTTTTTTGTAGCAGGAACTCCTTTGCATGTTAGGCCACACACCCCTAATGTAGCCAATCCTAATGAGTTCCTGCTGTTGGGTGTGGCCTATTATGCTAATGAGTTCCTGCTGGGTGTGGCCGACTCAGGAGCCAGCCGGAACTCCGTTCCTGTGCGTTCCTGCCCAAAAATAGCCCTGACTTTATGCATCCAACAGTTAGGGTTGCCCGGTCCCTCATGGCTACTGGTGGGGGGATGGGGGGGCAGGGTTGCCAGATCCAGGTTGGGAAAGTCCTGCAGCTTTGGGGGTGGAGCCTGGGGAGGCCAGGGACCACAGTGGGGCACAATGCCACAGAGTCCACCCTCCAAAGCAGCCATTTTCTCCAGGAGAACTGATCTCTGAAGTCTGGAAATTTGTAATCCCGGGGGATCCCCAGGTCCCACCTGGAGGCTGGCATCCCCAGGTGCTCTCTAGGTCATGGAAGCTTAAGATCGTAAGAAATGCATCAAGTCTCTTGAGGGACTACCAGACACTGCAGCAGGCTAATGAGCCAGTTTGGTGTAGTGGTTAAGTGCGGGGACTCTAATCTGGGAGAACCGGGTGTGATTCCCCACTCCTCCACTTGCACCTGGCTGGATGACCTTGTGCAAGCCATAGTTCTGGCAGAGCTGTCCTTGAAAAAGAGCCGTTTCTGTCAGAGTTCTCTCAGCCCCACCTGCCTCACAGTGTGTCTGTTGTGGGGAGGGGAAGGAGTCTGTAAGCCGCTCTGAGACTCCAAGTGAAGGGTGGGGTATCAATCCAATCTCTTTTTCTTCTTTAAATGTGTGCGCCCCTTTGGAGTTTGTCACTCCATAAAATGAGAAGTGGGAAAGAGATTATTACAAATAGAGGTGAGGGCAAGGCGGACTTCCTAGGGCAAGGGCTCCAGGCAGTTTCCCTTGTTGGGGAAACTTACCTGTAGCCCTTAGTCACAGGTGGCCTGCACACTCCTGAGAATTAAGTCCTCTCCCAGAACACATCTTTGGAGTCTCCGCACGGGCGGCACATGGACTTCCTAAGATGCCAGATCAGTCCTCGGGGGGATAGAATTCCGGGGGGGGGGGGGGGGGCCAGTTGCTCCGTGCCGCAGAAACCCCCGCTCACGGCCCCTTCGCTAGTGACGGTTTCCCTCCCGTGTCTCATTGCAGTGCACAATTCAGAAGGCTATCACTTAGTTCTGAAATAGACCGGGATCTTCCGGAAGACTTGCTTTTTGCAAGAACAGCCACCGCCGTGCCAAGCGCCGAGGCAGCAAGCCCCAAGCCAAGCTCACTGTGTGTCCTGAGATTTCCCCAAGGAGAGACTCTTTAGCATCAGGAATCAAAGCTGCTGCTGCTCCCTCCCCCCCAGCAGGTGATGACCTTGTGGGACAGGAGCCCTCCGTCCAGCTTGCCATCTTGGGTTACATAAGAACATAAGAGGAGCCAATGGTGGATCAGGCCAATGGCTCATCTAGTCCAACACTCTGTCACAGAGTGGCCAAAAATACCAGGTGCCCTCAGGAGGTCCAGCAGTGGGGCCAGGACACTAGAAGCCCTCCCACTGTTGCCCCCCCCCCCAAGCACCAAGAATACATCCCTTGCCCCAGCCTGAGAGGTTCTGAAATTTGCACAGCCGGGGGAGGGGGGGGTGTCAGCTACGAAAGCATATTGCAAAAATGCTGTTAGTGGACGGAAGGAGCAGCAGAGGATTGCCATAGTTCTGCAGAAAGAAGTCAATTTACATTCCAGGTCTCCATTGCATAGGGCAGAATGTAGAGATTTCTTTGAAAGTACCAGAGGCCTTTTTTTAAAGCACTGATTTTTAAAAAACAACAACATGGCGCTTGGGCTGTATTCAGGAGTTGCCATAAACTGCCAATTGTTTCAACTGTTGTTTTTATACCATATCAAACCTAAGTCATGAATCTCAGTTTGGGGGGGGAACTCCCGTTGGCCTGCCCTTGGCTTCCCGTCCCCCGCCCTGCAAGAAAAGCAATCCGCTCTATAGGGCCGTCTCTCTGGCTTGACACCCACAAGGAACGGAGCTCTGCGACAAAACTCTGAATTCAGGCAACATAACAAACCACAACTGATACAAATGGCGATGCCCAAACTGGCTACAAACCCTAACTTTAAATCTCAGCAGTGCCATCCAACAAACCTTGGACAGCATCACAACTAAGGCTTGACCTCTCTAGGGTGGTTTATCATGAGGTCTGAATGAAGCCCGGAGCCCAGAGGTAAGACGCTAGATCTTGTGGTTGTTGCACAAAAGAGGGGAAGGGGGTATTCTTTGCAGTATTCAAGACACCCATGGATACATAATTTGGCTATGTTGACATAGGTAATCCAAAGGCTGAGAGCTTAACCCTCCCCAGGGCTTTTTTTGTAGAAAAAGCCCAGCAAGAACTCATTAGCATAATAGGCCACAACCAACAGCAGACACTCATTAGCATAATAGGCCACACCCCTGACAGCACAGCACATTAGGATATTAGGCCACACCCCCATGTTACCAGAAGTGTGGTCATCCAGCCACACCCACCTTTTGCTTCTTATTCTGTTTACCTTGTTGTCAAAACCCAGGGGTTTTTTTGTATCAGGAACTCCTTTGCATGTTAGGCCACACACACCCTAATGTAGCCAATCCTAATGAGTTTCTGCTGGGCGTTCCTGCCCAAAAATAGCCCTGACCCTCCCCATTCTCCTCCACCAAAGGGCCCCTTTCCCTGTCAGTTGCTGAAGTCAATATTCTGCCTCTGTCCTGAGCAGGTGTTTGACTGCCACTCACTAACCCACACTGGAGCCAGCCAGGGAGTTTGCCTGCTCAGACCTTCCTCCTCTCCTATTCTCAGACCTTCCCCCACCAACTGAAGGACATGCTGATGTTCTAGTGAAACAACCGAACCATCCTTTGGGCCAGAAGATCCCAACTTTTTCAGTACGGTGACCCATCAGTCCAAATCTACTTGGCATGGTGAGCCATCCAGGCTGGCCCAGGGTGATTGGGGCCCGGGACAAACGATGACCTTGGCACCCATCTAAGTTCAGGACTCCATTTTCTACAGTGGCCCACCAGATGCTTTTGAGCAACCAACAGACATCACACAAGGGGTGCTGCTGCCCCAACAATGAACCCCAAGAGAGTGGCATTCCAAAATACACAGCCTCTTCATATGGAGGTTACATTCCAGCCTTTGACCACCGCTCTCCTACTTCATTACTCCCTCTGATCCTCTTGAACATACATGAACACATGAAACTGCCTTATACTGAACCAGACCCAGGGTCAAAGTCAGTCTTGTCTACTCAGACTGGCAGACTCCAGGGTCTCGGGCAGAGGTCTTTCCCATCACCTACTGCCAGGTCTTTCAACTGGAAATACCGGGGATTGAACCTGGGACCTTCTGCATGCCAAGCAGAGGCTGTTCCGCTGAACCACAGCCTCATATCAGCCTTACCAATGAAGGGTCACAGGCACATGGAACCATCTTCTATTGAATTAGACCATTAGCCTATCAAGGTCAGTATTGTCTACTCAAACTGGCAACCACTCTCCAGGGTCTCAGGTGGAGGTCTTTCCCATCACCTACTGCCAGGTCTTTTAACTGGAGATACCAGGGATTGAACCTGGGACCTTCTGCGTGCCAAGCAGAGGCTCTTCCGCTGAACCACAGCCTCATGTCAGCCTTACCAATGAAGGGTCACAGGCACAGGCACATGGAACCATCTTCAATTGAATTAGACCATTAGTCTATCAAGGTCAGTATTGTCTACTCAAACTGGCAACCGCTCTCCAGGGTCTCAGGTGGAGGTCTTTCACGATGCCTACTGCCTGGTCCTTTTAAAATGGAGATCCTGGGACCTTCTGCATGCCAAGCAGATGCTCTGCCCCTGAGCCATGACCCCTCCGTTGAATGTAGCTCCCTTACTTCGAATCAGACCTGAGGGCCACCAAGGTCAGAATTGTCTACTCAGACTGGCAGCCGCTCTCCAGGGTCTCAGGCTGAGGTCTTTCACATCACCTGCTACCTGATCCTTTTAACTGGGGATGCCGGGGATTGAACCTGGCACCTCCTGCAAGCCAAGCAGAGGCTCTTCCACTGAGCCACAGCCAACTCACTCCCTCTCGTGACCATCAGTACACATTTTACTCAATCAACACGTATATGCAGTGAAGAAGAAAAACCCCACCAACTAATGTCTAACATGGAAGATGCCGTTTCCAGGGTCAGATCTTCGTTTGCAAGATGCAAAAGAAAGCAATAGAAAGGGAGGTGGCCCTTAGGGAGGTCTGGCCTGTGACCCACTTGCAGAGATTCATGACCCACAGGGTGGGAAGCACTCCTTCAGGCCATCGGCCCTTTCCCCCCTGCCTCAGTGTTCCTGCCCGTCAGTTTTTTTGGGGGGCAGGTGGAAGTCTGGGGCTCGTGTTGTAAGCAGTGTCCCCTCTAAGCTGAGTTAGTGTGAGCTAGCTCACAGTTTTTTAGCCTCCGGCTCACAGACTTTTGTCTTCGCTCAGGAAGGAGGGCTCCAGAGCAAACTAATTTATGCAGTAGCCAAATGGCTCGCTCACAACTTTAATGCCAGTCGCTCACAAAGTAGAATTTTTTGCTCACAACACTGCTTAGAGGGAGCATTGATGGAGAGACGGCTATTTTCCACGCAAGCTGGAGTTGAGTCTTGCTTTACACCACGTGCCCTACCCACTTTCTCCTGAGCCCTTCTACCACTTAGATCACTTCCCCACCTATTAGTATTAACTGCAATCTTTTGTTTAAAAATATATTTTTGTTTGGATATTGCTGTATCTGTCTAAGCCTTTTTTTTATTAAAACCATTAGAGTGAAACACGGCTGGGTCTTACTGCCATCTGCTGGGTAGGTTTTTGTGTTTTTTTTAATGGCTTCAAGTTGTTCAGTGCTGTAGGGGAGAAGCAATATAATTATAACCAGGAGTGTTCTATTTTTATGCCAGATACACAGCAGGCATTTATGCAGACACAGACCAAGTGCTTATTCTTAGGCCTAGAATGAGAAGGATGTTGACAACACAATCCTCTCTTGGAAACACCTTGGTCACGATCCAAAATTCCGAGTCTGCATGGCACACCCACAGTCAGCAGGTGCACCTGCAACCCTACGGTACCCAAAAGAGTAAAGACTGAGGCTGCTTCTGCTGCATGCGCAAGACTCATCTGGCTGGACCGCAGCTTCAGCCTTTTAATTCGCAGGGCACTGTGGAAGCTGCTATAGAACCGCTACATCTTTCGTCTCACATACTATTAAGCATCCAACTCAAAATATAAAGCCCATGGGGGGCAAACATATGTATTGGTTAGGTACATTTGTTAGAGAAGTGGGATTGGCTATAGCTACCAGCCAGATATAGGGTGATTCTGCACCAAGCATTCGCTCCAAATTTGGTCAACACCGAGGAAAAGGGGCAGCTCAAAACCACATTGAAATATCCCGGGGCAACGCAGTGAAGTCACCCCTGAACAGCCATAAATGAGTCCAGGGCTCTTTTTGTAGAAAAAGCCCAGCAGGAACTCATTAGCATAATAGGCCACACCCAACAGCAGGAACTCATTAGCATATTGGGCCACACCCCTGACAGCACAGCTCATTAGGCCGCACCCCCATGTTACCATTAGTGTGGTCATCCAGCCACACCCACCTTTCGCTTCTTATTCTGTTTACCTTGTTTGTTGTCCAAACCCAGGGCTTTTTTTTTGGTAGCAGGAACTCCTTTGCATGTTAGGCCACACACCCCTAATGTAGCCAATCCTAATGAGTTCCTGCTGGGCGTGGCCAACTGGGGAGCCAGCCGGAACTCCGTTCCTGTGCGTTCTTGCCCCAAAAATAGCCCTGCATAAATCTATGCAGAAAGTGCCATAAAACCCAATGATCAAAGGAAGTGAAAGTGACACACAGTGCGGAGGGGAATCTCTGCTCCAACCTGGGTTTGCTAAAACAAAGGAGGGGAAAGCCAATGCGGAATCGCCGATATACTCTGCACCAAACCCAGGTGCCTTGTGTAATGTGTGAAGCAGGCCCCAGGATCACTTTGGTGAAGCAGCCACATGTGAACGTGTGGATAGACAAAACCAGCTTCTCTGGGAGTGTGGCAGCCCAGCGTCCTGTCTTCAAGGAAACCCGTGATACGGATTATGGCCACAGCCCCTTGTCTGAGTTACCACAAAAGGCGGCGTGTAATTGTGGATAATGGATCTTGGGTATTCAAAAACAAATGCCATGCGGTAACGTTACGACCAGCCCAAACTGGAAGACCAACAAAAAAAATCTAGTGGGGCCTGAGCTGTCAAAAGAAACGTGAGCATAGAAGAAGAAGAAGAAGAGGAGATTGGATTTATACCCCGCCCTTCACTCGGAGTCTCAGAGCGGCTTACAAACTCCTTTCCCTTCCCCTCCCCACAACAGACGCCCTGTGAGGTAGGTGAGGATGAGAGAGCTCTTTCAAGAACTGCTGTTTTCCAAGAACAGCGTTGCCAGAGCTTGTAACTGACCCAAGATCACATCAGCAGGTGCAAGCGGAGGAGTGGGGGAATGAAACCCGGTTCTCCCGGATTAGAGTCCGCGCACTTAACCACGACACCAAACTGTTAAACCATGGGCCCCCAACTTTATTGAGCCAGTGGGCACCAGTGTTCCCTCCAAGCTGACTTAGTGTGAGCTAGCTCACAGTTTTTTAGCCCCCGGTTCAGACATTTTTGTCTTCGCTGAGGAAGGAGGGCTCCAGAGCAAACTAACTTATGCAGTAGCCAAATTGCTCGCTCACAACTTTAATGCCATTGGCTCACAAAGTAGAAATTTTGCTCACAAGACTCCACAGCTTAGAGGAAGCATTGGTGGGCACATCTGGAATCCTGAGACCATGTGGTGGGTGCAGCACAAAATGGCTGCTGCAGTTTACTTACAGCCACACAGTGAAGTTTCTTGTGCTGTTGCGGCAACTGCCACCCAATCAATGCTTTTAAAAATATGCACAGCCAATCAAATCTCCAGCAGCTTACTTAGCAGTCACACAGTCAAGAATATCCTTGTGCGGCGGTAGTAGCTGCCGCCACCAAATCCAAGTTTGTAAAGGTACACACAGCCCATCAAATCTCCAGTAGCCAATCAGAAAGCTTGCTGGGCAAAAGCCCCACCCACTTTCTAAATCCAGCCAATCCCACTTCTCTGACTGCAGGTGTCAGGGCATCATGGCACCCACAGGCACCAGGCTGAGGATCCCTGCATGACATGAATAAAATACGGCACAACTAAGCAGGCCAGCTTTTGAGTTCTCCAGCATTCATCCAGCCCTGTGTTTTACAGGAGAGGCTGAAGGAGATCTCTCCGGACACAGTCTTAAGGCCCCTCCGTCAGGATCCCAAGTAGAACGCGTGTTGACCCCAAGGGGCACAGGACGTGACTAGGGCCAGATTGCACCACGATGCAGACATAAAAACATAAGAACATAAGAGATGCCAATGTTGGATCAGGCCAAAGGCCCATCCAGTCCAACACTCTGTGTCACACAGTGGCCAGAAATACCAGGTGCCATCAGGAGGTCCACCAGTGGGGCCAGGACACTAGGAGCCCTCCCACTGTTGACCCCCCCAAGCACCAAGAAGACAGAGCATCACTTGCCCCAGAGACCTATCCATACCTTGTGACTAATAGCCACTGATGGACCTCTGCTCCATATGCTTATCTAATTCCCTTTTGAAGCCGTCCATGCTTGTAGCCGCCACCACTTCCTGTGGCAGTGAATTCCATGTGTGAATCACTCTTTAGGTGAAGAAGTACTTCCTTTTATCCGTTCTAACAGACAGGACACAAAAGACCATGTTCATTCCATGCCAGAGACAGACTTCATCGACAATTGGTTTTTATGCTTTCAGTGGGGGGTGACCTCCATTTTTCGCTTCTTGTTCCTGGCATGTCACTGGGCACCACCTCGTAGCTGCCACTGCCTTCGCCCACCGGAGCCACCAAAAGCCTTCTGCTCGGAAAGCTGCCACGGTCCTTCAGATCACGGCCTGAGAGATGCTTTTCTCTCCCTGCTTCCCTTTTTTAAAAAACAAAAACAAAACACACCCAACCTGGTGAAGGGTTCTGGAGAATTGAAAAGCATGGACAATTTTTGTGTTTTGAATATGTACCCAAGGGGCCCCACTTTTGCAGGGTCTTGGATACACCACTCTTGGTTGTATTTTTTTTTTTAGAAAAACAGTCCCCTCGGAAGTACAAAGTTAATTATCACTTATGCTTTCTCCTCCTCCACATACAGTTACCATATTATCCTGCTCGGCCACAAAATGTGAAGGTTCTGGAATTTTCTTCTTCTTTTTTGCAGCCGTTTCCCCACAATACAAATTTAGCCAAGATTACAACAATGGACAGGAAAAAAGAAGAAGTAAAGATTGAGCTACATATATACATACATATTTATATATAGTTTTACTTTTAGTTAATTGGCATCATTATAGCCACACGTGAGTGTCTGCGAAAAGGGAAAGCACAGAGTACGGGATCATTAAAATGATATTTTACAGACTTCTCTGTGCAATAGGTTGCTAAGGGGCTGAAGGGCGAG
This sequence comes from Gekko japonicus, assembly GCF_001447785.1. Taxonomy (NCBI): domain Eukaryota; kingdom Metazoa; phylum Chordata; class Lepidosauria; order Squamata; family Gekkonidae; genus Gekko; species Gekko japonicus. The sequence continues at coordinate 302,319 of NW_015167579.1, read as the reverse complement.
GTTCCCACTTGCGTGTCCAATATATTTGTCTGCAGAGAAATGAGAGTCCTGCGATTAATTTTCTTAAAATACACTAGAGGGTTTCACGGCCGCGTTCACACGGGGGGAATTGATGTGGAAACAAGACAGTTAGAGGGCGCATCAAACCGGCACGATCATACGTCAACATCTGGGAAGCGTTCCGCTTCCGTCTCCAAACTGTGGCATTGGGACGAAAAACCACTTCAAAATACCACCGGCAAAAGGGTACTATCAACTGGAAAAGGCGGCTAGGCGGCAAGCGTCTGATCGCGGAAGCGGAGATAAGACGGGGCATTCCGCGCGCATGCGTCCGGGGCGCCGGAAACGGCCAGTTTTTTTTCGCCACACTCTCACGTGATGCGAACAAGTGTGCGACCGCGCATGCGCAAGTAGCGTGCGACCGCGCACACGCAAGTAGCGTGTGACCGCGCACGCGCAAGTAGCGTGCGACTGCGCACGCGCGAGTACTGTGCGCTCGCGCACACGCAGTCGCAAGCGCGAGTAGCGTGCGACTGCGCACGCGCGAGTACCGTGCGCTCGCGCAGCGCAGTAGCATGGGATCGCGTACGTGCCAGGATGCTAAACATCTTCTATAACGTCACAGGATATGGTCAAAGACGGACAGACACACACACACACAGAGCGAGAGTGTCCCTGGATGCACAACCTGCTATTGTTCAGGCACAACATCAGATGAGGCTACAATTTTGGTGGCTTTCTCCCATGACTTCTAATAAATAAGGAAGATTATTAGAATGAACGTTCTGCTGACTACAATGTAGTGCAATCCTAAAGAGAGTTACACCCTTCTAAATCCACGGACGTCAAATGGTTTAGAAGGGCATAACTCTGTTTAGGACTGCACTGTCAAAGGAATCCAGTTGAGCTGCTGGAAAGGATGGGAGAAGGGAAAAGACAGATTCCTTTTTGTTTAGATAACGGATTTGGCACATCTTCTGAGAACAGATATTGATCACAGGATATTAAATTTTAAGTTCCCCCAGCTTGCTCGGCCCTCCGACTGATCTCGGTGGCTGCAGCTAGTACATTTCCAGTCTAGTTCAAACGCCAAGTCACATCATCAGTCGGGGACGTTTCAGACCAAAATTTCTTTTCTTAAACAGCACCACCACCACACACAGTAAAATGTCCCCTTGAGTTATGCCCCCAGAACTTCTCTCACATCCTTGGTGATGGGAGGGGTGGGTGTTTAATACACACTAGTATTAGTGATTGTAGGAACATGAGAATTGTCTCTGTGTCACACAGTGGCCAAAACCCAGGTGTCATCAGGAGGTCCACCAGTGAGGCCAGAACTCCAGAAGCCCTCTCAAGGTTGCCCCCCAAGCACCAAGAATGCAGAGCATTCACTGCCCTTGACAGAGTGTTCCATCTAGACCTTGTGGCTAAGAGCCATTCATGGACCTCTGCTCCATATGCTTATCTAATTCCCTCTTGAAGCCGTCCATGCTTGTAGCCACTGATGGACCTCTGCTCCCTATGTCTATCTAATCCCATCTTGCTGCTATCCTTGTAGCTGCCACCACTTCCTGCGGCAGTGCATGACACGTGTTCATTACTCTTTAAGAAGTTGTTCCTTTTATCTGTCCTAAGCCTACTGCGCATTAATTTCATTGTGTGCCCACGAGTTTTTGTATTGTAAGAAAGGGAGAAAAGTACTTCTCTCTCAGCCTTCTCTATCCCATGCATAATTCTGTAAATAATCTTGAGTTCTGGCTTCAGAATATGGATTCATAGCCAGGGGTCATTTTGTAGAAAAAGAGGTGTAGGCGCTCATTAGCATAACTTATTTGCATATGCCACACCCCCGGACATCACCGGAAGTGTGTCAGAAGGCAACACCCACTGCTCAGGCTCCACTGGACTGTTTTGGATTGCTAGCTATTGGGGGGGGGGTGTGGGGGGGGGGGTGAACGGACGTGCAGATCTGCCCTCACAGAGGAGGGAGAGCTTGTACCTGAAGGTGGGCCAGGGGAGGGGCTCTGCAACTTATCTGGCTGCTTCTTGCTCCTCATGGCCTGACTGAGGGCTGCCGGGAGCAGGGAGCGGGCCTTGTTGCATGTACCCACCCCCTAGGCTCCTTACTGCCGGAGCTCCGCTCCAGTGCGCTCCCACAGGAAATGACCCCTGTTGATTTGCAGGACTTTTTTTTGCATATGTGTGAGAGGAACTGCTTTACATTGCAACTCACACAATGCAGTTAAGTTTTTTTTTAAAAAAAAATCTGGCCATCATTTCTGAGCTTTCCTCCCCTTACTCAACTTGCACCCGCTCTTCACAGTTAACGGGGCACACAAATGTTGTACAAATCAATCTATCAATTAATAAAAACCACACCCAGGTTTGGAATAGGTGCTTGAATCCAGATATGCAAGCTCTAGACACCAGTCCCGATAGATGGTTGGAATATAACCCAGCTTTGTCTACCTAGAAGGTTGCAATGTGTATTAACCTTTTCCCCACATGACACTTGACATTAAAAAAGACATAGGAGAAGCACTTCTCGAATTCTCTCTGCAGAATGTAATGGTCAGCAAATTTAGTCTACTTCTCTGTCTGTCTGCCACATGCCTACATGCAGGCATTGATTCCCCACAGTACAATCCCAAGCTTCTGGGAAACGTGTGAACACTGATTCGGAAGGACCCGCCCATGAATGGGGTTAAAGTTCACATGCATGCTCCCAGCAAGATCGGACTGCACTACAGGGAAACACCTTCCCATCAATGCTCCCTCTTAGCTGTGGAGTCTTGTGAGCAAAAACCCTACTTTGTGAGCTACCGGCATTAAAGTTGTGAGCGAGCCATTTGGCTACTGCATAAATTAGTTTGCTCTGGAGCCATCCTTCCTGAGCTAAGACAAAAATGTGTGAGCCGGAGGCTAAAAAACGGTGAGCTAGCTCACACTAACTCAGCTTAGAGGGAACACTGCTCCCCAAATAGGGTGCATGTGTCAAGGGGCCCTTCCGGGAATTGCTACTGAAAGTAGGCAAAGGTTAGCACTCCACATGCAATCCAGAGAGACCCATACATCTCAAAGGGTTTGTGCGGGAATCATGGCTGAATCACCCCGCCCACCGATTCGTAGATGGAAACAAAACCAAAACCAACACCCCATTATTACTCCACTGCACACTTGACCACACTGGTACGAACACACACTATGTGCCCCCGACTCGTTCCAGTGGACCGATAAAACACTGTAACTGTGAACGGCTATGGCAACGAGGTCTGGTGCAGCGATGTCCCGTCGGAGGGTCAGATTATGCTGCTAAATTTTGGGGGCAGGATGCATGAAGCACAGGTGGCAAGGGAAGCCGGCGAGTCAGATTTCTGTAGCGAAGCCGCGAAATATCTCCCCCCCCCCAAAAAAGCCCCCCCCCCAACCCCTACAAGAAAATTCAGGAGAAAAGACAGCATCGTTCCCTTCACAAACAACTGATCTTCCTTTTCTTTCTTCTCCTGGGGAAAAACACCACACATAGGTGGGTGTGCAAATTGGATGAGGATACAGGAGAGGTAATAATTGCTTAAAGGCAGGAATTCCTAAAGGACCGGGGAGAAATCAAACACCCCCTGAATGGCAAATAAATTGTTATGGACCTTAGCGACCCAACCACCAAACTTCTCACAGGGAAATACCCCCCAAACCCCCTCACACTATCCTTGTTATTAAAGATGCTTCAGAAGAAGAGGAGGAGGAGGAGATTGGATTTATACCCCGCCCTTCACTTGGAGTCTCAGAGCGGCTTACAAACTCCTTTCCCTTCCCCTCCCCACAACAGACACCCTGTGAGGTGGGTGGGGCTGAGAGAACTCTGACACAAACTGCTCTTTTTCAAGGACAGCTGTGCCAGAGCTTGTGACTGACCCAAGGTCACATCAGCAGGTGCAAGTGGAGGAGTGGGGAATCAAACCTGGTTCTCCCAGATTAGAGTCTGCACACTTAACCACTACATCACTGAGGAGATTGGATTTATACCCCGCCTTTCACTACCCAAAGAAGTCTCAGAGCGGCTTACAATCTCCTTTCCCTTCCCCCCACCCCCACAACAGACACCCTGTGAGGCAGATGGGGCTGAGAGAGCTGAGAGAGAAACTGCTCTTTAAAGGACAGCTCTGACAGAACTATGGCTTGCCCAAGGTCATCCAGCAGCTGCGAGTGGAGGAGTGGGGAATCAAACCCGGTTCTCTCAGATTAGAGTCCGCGCACTTAACCACTACACCAAACTAGCTCACATGATTTTTGAACTGAAAGGACAAAGGGATATTAATAAATACCTAATGTGACCTTGGCCAGAGTTTTGCCCTATCAGGAACAGTCTGATCCGTTGGTACAATACGCTAGCCCCGGTGGCAGGGCTACTACCTTCAGTTCTGGATGCGGATCCTTGTCACTTTCAAAGCTGTAGAGCTGAAGGCATGCTGAGCAAGTAGAGTTTATTGCGCCCTCACCTGCGTGGCCCCCACTGGTGCCTGGCACAAAATCCCAAGATGCTAAAATTCCTGTGGAAGAAGCATTAAGCTCCTTTGACACAGCTTAATAGTGCCAAATGGAAAGCTGCATCAATGATTCTCATGGATACTTCTGATGGGCAGTAGGTTCAGGGCAGACAAAAGGAAATACAACTTGATAGAGCGATTAAAACGGGGAATTTGCTGCCAGCGGATGTAGTGGTGGCCACAGGAAGAAACAGCTGTACAAGGGGATTAGATAGATTCATGGAGGAGAAGTCTGTCAATGGCTACTAGCCAGGGTGTCTGAGGGGAATGTCCATGTTCAGTCAACCTCTGAATCCCAAAGCCAGGAGGCAACATCAGGGGAAGGCCTCGGCCTCCATGCCCTGTTGTTGGCCAGCCAGAGGAACTGGTGGGCCACTGTGTGAGACAGGATGCTGGACTAGATGGACTATTGCTCTGATCAAGCAAGGCTCTTCTGATGTTCTTATCAGGGGAAGGCCTCAGCCTCCATGCCCTGCTGTTGGCCCTGCGGAGGAACCAGTTGGACATTGTGTGAGACAGGATGCTGGACTAGAGGGTCTATTTGTCTGATCCAGCAGGGCTCTTCTGATGTTCTTATCAGGGGAAGGCCTCAGCCTCCATGCCCTGCTGTTGGCCCTGCGGAGGAACTGGCTGGCCCCTGTGAGACCAGATGTTGGACTAGATGGACTACTGCTCTGATCCAGCAGGGCTCTTCTTGTATTCTTATGTACCATGTCTATTTTGTTTTTTTAAAGACCACCATTTTCCACCTCAACAGTCCAGATGCAGGACTGTGCCTTCAAACCCAACGGTTTTGGGAGAGAAGTGGCTGTTTTACAAACTGTGCCTCGGGAACGAGAGATGCTGGAATGATCTCTTCCTTGAGCTAAATTGCATACAAAAAAATAACAAAACAAAGCAGCAGACAATCAAGAGAGCCTGGTAGGTTGACAGGGAAGCCACGATGCGTGCAAGAACAAGTGGTTGTGCAGCAGTGGGGGGAAATCATGTGTTCTGGGACCTCCCTTGCGCTTTCCACTCCACACTGGCCAAATCAGCAAGAGCTATACAGACCTGTGTACGGCTACTGTTCACATCAACTGTGGAGGTAACTAACTCAGAGGAGGAGGGCCGCTGACTGGGATGTTCAAACAGTGCAAAACGGAGGGAGACTGGAACGTGCGGCGGCACCCCGACCCTTTGTGACACTGACCCCATCCAGAAGCAGAAGTGGCAAATGCACCATTAAATGGCTTCTTTGGAAGATGTGGCTTTAAACCAATAGCTGCTTTCGTGCTGAACTGGATGGATCTGGATAGCTTCCATGCCAGTGCTTACTTATTGAGAAAAATGCACAAGCCTGGCCGAGTTGCCACGAATGGCTTCAGCTCACAAGGGTCCCCCCCGTCCGTCCCGTCGTCCCCCCCCCGGCAACAGAAATGGCTCTAATGATGCTGGGGAATTACGCTTAAAAACAGACTTGCGTACAGCTTATGTGCTGCACGTCCTTCAGCCGGGATATCTGGGAACTGACTCCTCCCTGAGGCCGCTTTCATTTCTGGATGGTTTTGTTTGTTTTTAAAAATGGAAGATAATCTCTATAAAAAGCTTTTGATTTTATAGCTTCCAACTCATTTCACAACTGTGTTTTCAAAGCTTGGCTTTGCGGTAAAAGACGCCCCCGCCCACCCTTCTTTTCCCATTTTAGAAAAATGAACTCGACATATATTTTTTTATGTTCAATAATTTCATACAATTTCAGAATTAGACATTAAAAAAAAAACCTGGCGGTTCTGAGGAAGAGGAGGAGGAGGAGGAGGAAAGGAAACAAAAAGAAAAATAAATCAGACCTGACGTTACAGATTTCTAGCTTTATCGTCACAACAATCTAGGAAGCCTCTGAGCCAAATGCTACGAAACACGGAAGAGAAACCGCTGAACCTTCGACGTGAGCATGCTCAGTGTTTGTGCCGGCACAGAAAACGAGGAAGTGCAGAAGCGCAGGAATCAACGTCTCACGATGGCTGCTGTTTGAACATTCCCTTACACGAGGATGATGATTGGGGTTTGTTTTTTTTTAAGTATAAAATATAACTATGGGGGTTCTCTTGTTTTTTATTTTTTAACTTTTTCTTCTTCCCCTCTGGATAGTGGATGCAGGACTTCAGCGTTTATTATGATTGCTCCCTTCCCTCAATGATCGCTCCCCCGTCCATGCGCTTGTGGGGCACAGGGTGCCGATTCTGCTGTTTCCAGTTCCGAAAGGCCCCGCCCCGCCAAGCAGCAACAGTTCTTCAGATTTGTGTGACGATCCCCTCCCTCCCCACCCACCCCCATGATTTCTTCTGAGCACGCCCAGTAGGAATGGTTCGCAATTATATATCCTCCTAAAGGGGGGGGGGGGAGAAAGGGGATCTCTCACCGATCCCGCTCCCCAGCTCCACGGTCCTTCTTGTAGGCTGGAACATGTAGGCAGGTGTATGGGTACTTGGGTGGGGATGTGTGTGCGTGTTTGTGTGTGTGTGTGTGTCAGTGAGAGAGAGAGACAGATAAAGAAAGAGAGCTCGCATGTGTGTGAGTGTACACACCATGGCATGTAGTTGAGTGTGTAGCTCTACGGCAAGAGGGAGGACCCCGTTCTGCAGCCAGCCCCCCCCTCCCCACACCCTGCTTTGCTTTCTTCTCCGGTGGCCCTGGCAAAGGGACCGCCGGCATCACTCTTCCACGGAGAGACTGGTGTGTCTGCTGTTACTTCTAGGAGGGCAATTTAAATACTCAGTTATTCTCTTTTTGCGCAGAGTGAACCGGCTCCCGCGTCATAGGATGATGCAACATCTGCAGAAGCGCTGTCTGCTGCCCCCCACGGATGGCGGTGGGGTCACGGGGGCGAAGTAGGCGTGGACTTTAATATTGGGTAAGTGAGTCTGAAAAGACAAACACAAGGGGCGTTTTGTTGTTGTTGTTTAGGAAACCATCCAGACAAGCTGAAATGATAAGCACCAAAGAGTTGGACGAGCGTAGAGGAGAGCTGGGAGACAGAAAATGATTGCCTCCCCCCACTATTTCCATGAGAAGAAGAAGAGGAGATTGGATTTATACCCCGCCCTTCACTTGGGAGTCTCAGAGCAGCTTACAAACTCCTTTCCCTTCCCCTCCCCACAACAGACACCCTGTGAGGTAGGTGGGGCTGAGAGAACTCTGACACAAACGGCTCTTTTTCAAGGACAGCTGTGCCAGAGCTTGTGACTGACCCAAGGTCACATCAGCAGGTGCGAGTGGAGGAGTGGGGAATCAAACCCGGTTCTCCCAGATTAGAGTCCACACACTTAACCACTACACCAAGCATGAGGCTTCTTGCCCCAATTTGGGGGGACGACACGCAAGGCACGTGAGTTTCTGGTTGCTTCTGCACAGAGATGATTCTCTGTGTAGCTCTCATTCCTGTTGTGAATGCAGAGACATGCAAAGTAGGAACAAAGTGTACACACGACAGATTTTCCCTCACTGTCCCTAACAGCCTCTGAAGCAAACATCCTCCCTCCTCAACTGTAGGATTAAAAGAAACTACAATGGAAATTGCTAGATGGGTACTGCGCTGTCATGTAACGATCTACTACCACATAATAATTTCCAATGTTCAGGTTTTTTAAAAAAGGAATGTATCTGGATTTGTTTACTGCAGAAATACAAGGTGAAATGTGCAGCCTGCATCTTTCCCCTTATAACTGCGCAATGAAAAGGGCTACACCTTAGTGGATTGTGGCAATAGCTCATTATGACATAGTTGTAATAGCAATTAGAGCAATTCACAACTTTTAATGAAAAAAACCCTATAAAACTGCCCTACAGCACAGGGGGATGTCAGCTGCAAGGGCTGACAACAAAGACAATGGTGGTGATGTGGGCAGGACCTGGAAAATTACACACCTTCCCACCCACATGGCATCCAAAGGTGGAGGGGTGCTGTAATTCTCCCTGAATTTTGCAACCTTGTCAGTCTTCGAATGTATCAGGAGACATGGCACCCTTTATGCATGCACAACAGCATTAACTGCTTCCAAAAGGAGCAACGATGGAAGCCCTGCAGGTATTCTTCTTCTTCTTCTATTCCCCATCCCTGCAGGTGAGTCTCCATGGCCCAGCTGAGGGTCCCTACCCATGGACTGAAGACCACCGACCTAGTCAGTTGCTTTCTAAGAGGGCAGTTGAAAGTGCAAGGAACGATAACAAAACCCGCATTTTTTTAATACACAGAATTTTACCCTGAGTCTCTTGATTCCTGCCCGTGTGATCTGTTGACAGTCATACAATTCTATCCTCTCCAGGCTGTGGCAGCTCTTGAGATGTTCCAAGGAGGCGTCGGTGATCAGAGGGCAGTTGTCCAGCTCGATTACCTCCAGGCGGTCGTGAGCGCAGGCACCGTTGCCCAAGTGGCGAATCCCGTCGTCGGTGATCAGCTCGCAGTGGGATAAACTCTGCCGCCGCAAAAAGAAAACCGACAACCAGATCAGGAAGGGGAATCAGCTAGCGGCATGTACAAAGCCCCTTTCACACCGTTTGCAAGGCGATGGGGGCTGTTCCCACCAAGCAGGGTGGAGCGAAAAAACCCAACTAAAGGAATCTCCAGCTGTCGTGTCCCTTCCAGATTTTTTCTCCAACAACCTTTGCAAATGTCGGGTTACTCGATTTCAGGGACTCTGGATGCCGAGCAGATGGCACAGAGACAGGCTTCTCTGCCAACGGGTTCCCCACTACTTCCTTCTCTGAACCCCAAGCTTCAAGAGGTGTTCCCCCTCTCTGAGCAGAGACCAGGCTGGGAAGGAGGAAGCAGGCCCATGGCTTACCAGGCTCACCTCAGCCACCGCTTAAGAAATGCTAAGGAGTCTAGTGAGAGACAATGTGAGGGCCAAGCCCCCCCCCCATCCAAGCAGGGAACGTAGATTTGGAGGACACGAGGGTAGCAAGGCTCCAGGGATACTCTCCAGGAAGAAGCTCCGGGAAGTGCCTCTTTGACCTGGCCTGGGCGGGTCAGTGGGAGGGGAAGCAGATATGATAACACTCAGGAAGGCAAGGAGGAAGCTCTCTTTTTCTTGGGTGTTGAGGCTATGAGTGCACGGAGACCTCTCCTCTGGGAAGGCTGCCATTTTTGACCATGTGTTCGGCCAGAGAGCTACAGACAGCTGTAAGGTAGTGCATGTACAGAGAGAGGGACAGAGGACTTGTGTTTTAACAATTTAGTTTGTTGCCTTTGCTCAGGTCTGGTGCTGTGCTAAAAGTATGCTTGTAAACATTGCTTGTACTAGGGTAGCAAGGCTCCAGGGATACTCTCCAGGAAGAAGCTCCGGGAAGTGCCTCTTTGACCTGGCCTGGGCGGGTCAGTGGGAGGGGAAGCAGATATGATAACACTCAGGAAGGCAAGGAGGAAGCTCTCTGTCTTGGGTGTTGAGGCCATGAGTGCACGGAGACCTCCCCTCTGGGAAGGCTGCCATTTTTGACCATGTGCTCAGTCAGAGAGCTACAGACAGCTGTAAGGTAGTGCATGTACAGAGAGAGGGACAGAGGACTTGTGTTTTAACAATTTAGTTTGTTGCCTTTGCTCAGATCTGGTGCTGTGCTAAAAGTACGCTTGTAAACATTTTCTTTTTAATACTTTATAACTTCAAATGCTGGGAGTAGTTCTCTGTACCACATAAGACCTCCACTGTCTTGGACACGCTGTTTTAAAAGGAGCACCAGGGGGAAGGCAGGCAGTTGGCAGGTGGCTACTCCTCCAGTGGGCAGCGGGAGACACAGAGGAAAGGAAGGTGGGAGTTCTGACCCACCCAGTGGGCAGTTCCTTACAAAGGTCAGGTGGCGGCAGCACTTGAGTGAGAGAGAGAGAGAGAGAGAGAGAGAAAGAGAGAGAGACAGAGACAGAGACAGGGGGGGGCGCCTCTCCAGGGAACTGGGAATCCCTATGAGGGCAGGGTGGAATAGGGCCTGCAGGCTAGAGCAGGCCCATTCGGCTGCACAGAGTTTTACATGTGTACAGTGCATTTCACATGCACCGTTATATTGAAAATCTTTACAACAAACTGGTAAGAGAGATCAATAGCCTTCTATCCACACTGCAGACCATGGTGGTGGTGGGGGGGGCGGTAAAGCCAAGGAATGGTAGTTTGCACAAGTCTACCTACTGATGTTACGGTTGGGGGAAGATTTGATCTGGGAGCCCTCGGTGAAGAGGATGGACCACAACTACACTGCACCTGATTTTAAACAGACCCTGCTTAACAAAGCTGCTGCAACTTTCACACCCCCACTCAGCTCCTACCCGACAGGAAAACCTACCTCACAGGACTGGTATGAAGGAGGGCAAAGCCAAGATTGAGGCGGAGGGAATCTTCACACATCAAAAGTGCAACTGGTGTGCATTATTTAGGTATGCTGATTTACAGCATAGGAACCACCTCATTTTTCTTCTCCAACCTTTCAAGCTCCTTAAAAATCCAATCGACAGAACTGTTAAAACATAACCATGGTGTGCAAGGAAGCCCCTTCAAGACTCACCAAAACCTGGAGCCGTGGACAGTGTATCGAGAGCTGGATTAACGTGCTGTCTGTTATCTGGAAAGGACAAGAACAACAAGGACAGGTTTGAGGACGACAGCCCCTGGCCCAGGGAAGATCCCAAAAGAGAGCACTTTTGTGTAATATTTTCTGAAGCAAGAGGGCACAGTCTCTGGAACACAGATCAGTTACGTTTTACCTGTTAAATGATCCTGGCAATACACTATTGCTTTACAAAAACAGGTTGCTTACCTGTAACTGGTGATCTTCGAGTGGTAATCTGTGCAGTCACACCCATGGGATTATGCACCTGTGCTGATCCGTACAGGTGGTATGCAAAGCTCACAAAGGGATTTTCACGCCTCTCCTCCAGGCATGCGCGGGAACCCCACTGCGCATGCCCAAGAGGAGGGGCACAGACATCCCGCCAGTTCCTTCTGACCGCTGTCATGTCAATAACCAGAGAAGAGTACTGAAGCGACAGCAGCGGGGAAGGAGGACGGGTGGTGTGACGGCACAGATGACCACTCGAAGATCACCAGTTACAGGTAAGCAACCTGTTTATCTTCTTCGTGGTCTCTGTGCATCACACCCATGGGAGACTGAAAAGCAGTGGCTCACCTGGAGGTGGGAGCTGTCACAAATTCAATGCTCTGCCGACGAAAGGACTAGATGACCAAGGTCCACTCTGTGGCGTTCAAGAACTTCAACAGCGTAGTGCTTGATGAAGGTGTTCGGAGTAGACCATGTCACGGCCCCACAGATCGCCGACAGGGAAGCACCCTTTAAGAAGGCTGTAGACGCGGCCATGGATCTTGTAGAGTGCGCTCGTACAGGCACGGGCAGCGGGCGTTTAGCCAACTGGTAGCACAGCTTAATTGTCTCAACAATCCATTTGGAGAGACGTTGTGCTGAGATTTTAAGCCCTGCAGAATGACTGGAGTAGGAGACCTGCGATGTGTGAGGCAATGGGAAAGATGTGCAGAGGCATGCACCAGGCCCAAAGGTCCAGAGCCAGGAGACAGAGACTGCGGGAGACCATTCCACCCTGCCTGTTGACGTAACTGAGGGTTGTCGTATTGTCGGTTAAGACAGTTACGCATTGTCCTGCGAGCAGAGGCTGGAAACATTGAAGGGCCAATTTTATTGCCAACAGTTCCAGAAAGTTTATGTGTCTTCTTGAGGATACAGCATCCCACCTGTGACCTACGGAGAGGCCGTTGAGGTGGGCTCCCCAGCCCCACAGTGAAGTGTCGGTTGTGAGGGTGAGAGTAGGAGTGGGAGGACGGAA
>NW_015167579.1:272849-289674 GCF_001447785.1 Gekko japonicus | reverse complement strand
ATCTGACGAATGAGGAGGGCCTTGGAAGGGGCGACCAGAAGCCAATCGTCCAGATACGGGAACACCATCGGGCCACAGAGGCGGAGATGTGCCACAACAACTACCATCATCTTGGTAAAGACCCTCGGCCGCGATGGGCGGGGTGGATAGTTAAATGGCAATAGGCATGCTCGAGGTCAAGGGTGGCCATCCAGCATCCCTAGGACAGGAGAGGCAGAATGACGGGAAGGGATGTCATTTTGAATTTTTGGTACCTTATAAAGGTGTTGAGGCCGCGAAGGTCTAAGATCGGCCTCTGCCCGTCGTCCCTTTTGGGTACCACAAAGTATCGGGAATAAAAACCCTGGTGATCTAGAGGCACGGGTTCTATAGCACCCTTTGATAGAAGTGTGGTGACCTCCTCGAGGAGGAATGATGGGGTAGTGATGACGACTATGGGAAGAGGTGGGAGTTCCATGAATTCGATGGAATAGCCCTTGGCTAAGATGGAAAGGACCCATTGGTCCGGCGTAATGGTGGCCCAGGCCTGTAAATATGGATGGAGGCGGGTAGGGTCGGGAGAGGTAGACAGGTGGAAGTCAAAGGCCCTGCTTGCCCGGTTCGGGTTGTTTCGGTCTGACAATCTGCTGTCCAGAGCCGTATCTCTGTCTGGCCTGGTACTGCTGCCTATTCGCAGATGGGGACAGACGTGGCCTGTAACCTTTATCCGGCGACGGCTTAGCGTATTGGCGTCTGGAGCCGTAACGAGACCACGAGCAAGGACGAAAAGGCTTAAAGGGGGCAGAGACCCCCAGTGACCTCGAGGCCTTAATGCTTTTGTCCATTTCCTGGAGCGTCAAATCAGTGGATGCATGGAAGAGACCTTGGCCATCGAAAGGTAATCTCTATGTACGCCCTGGTATCAGCAAGGAGTGCGGTGGTCCTCAGCCAGGAGTGCCTACGGAGGGCAACTGCAGATGACATTGTTTTTGAAAATGTGTCCAGAGTATGTTTGGATGAGTTGATGATTTGTTTAGAGAGCAGCAAGCCTTCCTTTTGCAGCTTCCTGGCCTCTTGACGTTTGTCATCAGGCACTGAGGTCAGAAAGTCGGTAAATTGCTCCCAGAGCAGCCCATACAAGCAACATAATTAGATGTCTTAATGCCGGGGGCTCCCGCCGAGTAAAAATGACGACCAATGGAGTCTATCTTCTTGCTCTCCTTATCTGAAAGGGTAGCAAGGGTCCGTTTACTCTTTGAGGTGGATGACATGACCAAGGAGTTGGGCTTGGGGTGGATATGGAGGAATTCCGCTCCCGTCTCCTGGACCCGATACATGTGATCCAAACGTCTGGACGACACTGGAGCAGAGGAAGGCTTGTCCCACAGGGCCTTAGATGCCTGTAGAAGGACAGTCAACATTGGGAGAGTGATCGAGGTGGAGGTATCGTTCTGCACGACATCGAAGACAGCATCCGACACCGAGGGTTAGGGTTGGACAATTGACATGTCCAGGGAATGTGCCATCCTCTTGACCAAATCTCTGTATGACGAGGGATCAGCAGATTGTCCGATACTGTAGCTTTTGTTGACGGATCCTTAGGTGATTCGGGGCTTTCCGAATCATTGGTGTCAGTATTGGAGATAAATGATACGACAAATGATACCGGAGCTGCAGGGGTATCTGGTATCGGGGCGACTTTCGATGTGGAGTGGAGAGGAGAGGGTGGGCGACAAGGTTCCTCTGGAGCTTTGGATTGTGATGCTGAAGGCTTAGATTTACAGTGGGGAGAGTGTGAACGACATGAACCACGGTCCCAGTCCGACTGTGGCCTAGGTGTCAGCCATGGCATGGATGCCGACATTGGGTACGATGTGAACCAGCAAGGCATCTGCCCCCTACGATCCCCCGGCATCGATGGGTCGAAGTAGGTTGGAGAGTGCGGTCTCAATTCCCGTCTAAGCAAGTATGAGAGCATGGGCCTGGAACAACGGTAATCTGGGCACTCATCAGGTCGATATCGATATTCGTGGCCTCTGGGTGATCGGGATCGACGGTGTCAAGAGCCCAGTGCCGACCGATCACTTTCCCAGGAAATCACCGACTGGGAACGATGTGCACGAGGCCAACGTGGAACCGTTTCCTCAACTTGAAATGGTGAGGCTGAAATTGGTCCGGAATCGACCGAAGCCTCTGATCCCGGGGGGTTCAGGTGCCGGATCAGTGAGTCCAGAAACGCAATCGTTGGCAGCTCTGGTATCGGGGTATCAACGACATCGAGTTGCGCCCGCTGGAGAGGGGGTAATGCAGAGCCTGATTGCACATTATCGCTGCTCACTTTCTGAGTGCTTCTCCTTTTTCTTCTTTTTAGCCAGTGTAGAGGCGGATGAGACTGTGTAGAGGCGCTTAGAAGACTGCCCCCCGTCTGATGCTGACTTTGCACGGTGTGGGTGTTTCGGAGCCGAGGTGGTTTCCTGATGTCGATTTGGTCGCCGTCGATAGGGAGGGTGCAGGAGTCTCAGCCGACATATTTTCCACAGGCACAGGGGACAATGTCAATTCCCAAAGTGCTACTCGAAGTCTTGCAGCTCTGTTCTTGTGAGTTTGGTTCGAGAACTTCACACAATGGCGGCAAGCGTCTGGGCGATGAGTCTCCCCAAGGCAAATAATGCAGAGTGTGTGGCCATCACGAGGGGCAAGTTTACTGCCACAGTCAATACACAAATTAAAACAACCCCCTCTTTTGGCCATAAAAGATTAAAAAGGCCCAAAAAACCAAGAAAAAGGTCCTTCGCTGAGGAGAGGAAATGTTTACCTCAGGAAGAGAGAGGGGGGAGGGAGAAGGGCGGGAAGCTGCCTGAGGCAGCGGCAACCCTCAACGAAAAGTCTCTCTCTCTCTTTTTTTTTAGATAATAATAAGAAATAAAATAAACGCTGGAAGCGAAGAAAAGAAAAATAGGGAGTATCCCTCGTGAGAGGAAAAAACGCTTCTTCACTGACAGGCAGAAACAAGCTGTTAACAGCGTGGCGGTCAGAAGAGAACTGGCGAGATGTTCGTGCCACTCTTCTTGGGCATGCGCAGTGGGGTTCCCATGCATGCCTGGAGGGGAGGCGTGAAAATCCCTTTGTGAGCTTTGCATACCACCGATACAGATCAGTGCAGGCGCATAATCCCATGGGTGTGATGCACAGAGACCATGAAGAAGATTCCCGTTTTTTAAAAGTCTGAAGACAAACCCACACAGTTTGAAATTGGGGCAAGAATCCACAGGAAGACCTGGGCTCCCCACCCCCCTTTCCCTTTCTCCGGCTTGCCCTCAGGGCTGCGAACAAAAGGTTAGGGTTAGGGGATCTTGGGGAGGCCTCCTTTGTGGGGTAAGATACCCACACTTTCCTTTTGTTTAACATTAAAGGAACAGGCTAAAAGCGGAAAGCACAACTCACAGAGTTCTGACTACTGTGTTTCGGAATGTACAGAAAGAACTCTCAAGCTGGCCCAGAATGCAGCGGTGCGAGTCCTGACGGGAATGTCATGGACATCTGAAGCTGCGCCAGCTACACTGGCTCCCAGTGGAGTACTGAGTCAAGTTCCAGGTTTTGGTATTGATCAATAAGGCCTTGAGCAGTCAGGGACCAACGTTATCTATGGGACTGTCTCTTCTGTTATGTCCCCGGGAGAGTGTTGCACTCTTCAGACAGTAACTTACTGGTGGCTCCTGGCCCCAAAGACATCCGGCCGTCCTCGACCAGGGCCAGGTGGACCTCTCTGCTGAGTACCATCAGGGCCCCCTGAGACCTTATGAAATTCCGCAGGGCCTGCAAGGCTAAGATGTTCTGCCAGGCTTTTTGGTTGAGGACAGTGACGGTTTTCATCTTGGCTGGCACCCTCTTCTGCGCTCTACGTTTGTCTTACCCCTTCCCCCCTGCCTGTAAAGCGGACCGCAGTCTGAAATGGGATTAATTTGTTTGCCGTCCATTTTAAAATGGGCTGTTCAATTATAATTGTTCTCATATTGTACGTCGCCCAGAGCCCTGCAGTAAGCAAGGAATGGGCGATTAATACATTTAATAAAATAATAACACTTCTCTTAGCAACTTATGGCAGTGCTGGGACACCCTTGGGCCGAAAGCCAGGCCCTTGTGCCTACCACACTGACATTCTTCATTAAAAAAAAAAAGAAAAAAAGATACAATTACCTGAACGCATTCCTCCAGATCCATTTTTTCCAGCTCATGACAATTCTGGAGATAATAAAAACACAGAAAGACAGAACTAAGCATTCACCATGTTTTTAAAAGCACAGGCTATTCAGGTTCTTCTTTTCTCAGTCCAAGGTTCAGTCCCCCCACCCCCACCCCCAAATGGAATTACTCTGTTGTAAACCGTTGGACAAATGAAGCTGACACAAGAATAGTAAACTTTCCCCCACCCCCAGGATCAGAAACAGGAATGCAAAAGATCAGACTCCCACAGTGCACTGGACACTCTGGCGACAAATCCGTTCTGGCCGACGTGAACAGAGCTAACCGTACGCTACATATCCTGCTCTTCTGCCCAATCTGGAGCTAGAGTAATCCCACGCAAAGGTATTGGCTGGAATAGTTTATTTCACTCCCATGAGCTCAGGTGTTTTTTTTTTAGGGGGCGGGGGGAGTTGGAACTTAGTGAGGATGTGGAAATGAGACTTCTGCAGACTGTGGACCAGCGTGCTGTAGGGGATTACTACCATGCATAGGAAGGAAGGAAAAGGCACACGGAGAATCTAAAAAACCATTTTAACTAGGGATAGGCATGAGCTGAACCATGAACCGATATGAACCGGGAGGTTGGTTCGTGAACTGAACCAGTTCGTATCGGTTTGTGACTCCTGCTTTCTGCTCCCCACCACTTTTTGCGGGGAGCAGAAAGCAGGGGTTTCCCCATGAAAAGTGGCGGGAAGCAGAAAGCAGGGGTTTAAATGGACCTGATTTCTGTTTCCCCGCTGCCCAGCTGCTTTTAGCAAAGAGCAGAAAGCAGGGGGTTAAATGGCTCTGAGCCATTTAAACCCGTTTTCTGCTCCTACCACTTTTTGTGGATATATTTAAACCCTTGCTTTCTGCTCTTTATGAACCGCCACGAACTGCTTTAAAATGAATGGAAGTTCGTGGCAGCTCTTCAGTTTGTGAACCACGAACGGTCCAAAATTCATTGTGAACTTTTGTTTGTGAGCTGGTTTGTGCCCATCCCTCCCCTTAACCAACAGAAAAGGTGAACCTGCTGGCCTTCCAATGACCCCCCCTCCCCCGTTCCAACCAAGGTTCTGAGATGTACCAGACCATGGGATCTGAAAATGTCCTTGTGAAAACCTCTTCAGCCAGATGCTTGACCTGGATGCCTTGCTGAGATTGGCGTAGTCTCCTTCCCTGGACACTCCCCTGACCACTTGAGACCCCCTCTCTTACCCTCCCTCAGTGAACTTTGCTCCCATGCCCTATTTCCTCACTTGCACTCCATTCCCAATCCTGGAAGGCTGCTGCTGTCACTCACTCAATGCTCATATGGCTTACAACACACTGGGCACTATGCCCACCCCCTGGCAAATTGTGTGGGATTCCCCATGCTTGCTTCCCCTCCGCCCCCTACTGCTCCTGAGCAGCAGTGTGTTTTCTAAATCTGCATTTGTAAGAAAGAGCCCCTGCCGCTCTATCAGAAGCTCCTCCCGCAAAGCACTGCCTGAGACAGACAGCCTCAGCTGTACCATTTAATGGTAACGTTGGCTCTGGTATTCGCCGCATCAGAAAGCGAATGCATGCAGATGAAGGGCGGCCTGAGCACACACTGGCAGATGCCCAGGAAGCAAACGGTGGAGTCAGGCGCTTACCCGAGCCAGAGTGGTAAAGCCCACATCTGTGAGCTGAGAGCATCGGGCCACTTCCAATATTCTGCACAGAAAATAAAATACAGTAAATACAGCTGCCGATGTTTGATGCTTTGCAGAGCCCATTTCCGAAATCCCACAAACACGGTGTGTGCTGTCTGTGCATCGGAACAACGCTTTGCTTGCTGGTGCCAGGTAGTTATTTCTCACCTGCTGTATCTCATGGGCTCACTTTGGCTAACAGCAACCCCACTATACTCACAGAGAAAGGATAAGCAATGTCCCGGAAACCGGAAATGTCTTTATTTATTTCAAAAGATACATATATTTTTTACTCTTCTTCCCAGCACAACTCTGGAACACTTGTAAAGAGGCAAGGGGAAAAAATCCTACATTCTGCACTTCCACTAGTTCGCCTCTGCTGCGAACCAGCTCAGCGCTCCCCTCATCATCCCTCCAACACCCCGATGCTCACCAGCTTCCCCAACCCTGCCCCCCAGGCCCGTCCCTGTTTTCCTCTCGGGACAGATTCAAGTTGCTGTTTTTATCTGAGAAACCCAGCCTTGGTTTAGGCCCAATGTATCCTAGAGTCCATCTTCTTCACTGCGTTCCACTGACTTCTGAAGCCTCTTAATGTTACTGAACAATGAGAACATGGAAAAACTCTCTTTGTGGCCTTCCCGTACCATTAACAGACTGCAAAAAAAGCAGGATACCTTCCCCATAAAACTTGCCAACGTTTACCCCTCAGATTTTTTCAGCAGCACTGGTGTGTGTGTGTGTGTATAAAGGTCAGGCTTACAGAGACATGGGGAGGGGGAGAATCAAAAACATTCTGATGCGCAGAAGTGTTATTCTATGAAATCAATACAATAAATATTATTGTGGTACCTTAAAAACTAAAAAGCTTATTGTGGCTTCAGCTTTCAGGAGCCAGAACCCACTTTGTCAGATGCATGAAGTGTTAACTCTCAGTCACTTAAGTATACCAACACACCACACAAAAGTACAAATAGAAAGGGAAGTAATGGGAAGGATGGAAGTTGTTTGGTTGCAATGGACTGGCGCGGCGGCTGCTCTGGAAATTAAGTACAGCAAATGGTTTTGCTTTTAAAAACCATTACCCACCATTAGAAAGGAGCAAGAGTCCAGTAGCACCTTAAAGACTAACCAAATTTGTGGTGGGGTATGACCTTTCGTGAGTTACTGCTCACGTCTTCAGGTATCTGAAGCTGTGAGCAGTGACTTATGAAAGCTTGTCCTCCGCCACAAACGTTGTTAGTCTTTAAGGTGCTCCTGGACTCTTGCTCTTTTCCACTGCTACAGACAGACTAACAATGCTACCCATCTTGATCCATTACCTACCATGAGCCTTCAGTACAGGGTGAGCGAAAACAATAAACATCCCATTCTCTGGTCCAGCTCCTTTTCACTTCCAGTGTTGCCCCCCCCCCCTTTCCTAGTGTTTGATTCCCATCTGGCTTAGATCCTATGACTGTAGGCTTAGATCCTATGAATGAGTTCTGCGCAAGCTAGATTGCCTCTGGTGCAGAGTATGCTTATTGCACTAGCATTTCCACAAGGGCTCATTGAAAAAAAAACAGGGCTGCGCTTAACAGTAACTTATTCAACAAGTTTCAGGGTATAAGCCTTCCAGAGTGAAAGCTCCTTTTGTCAGATACATTCAATATATCTGATATATGGAGCTTTGAAAGGCTTTCTTTCTCTCTCTCTCTCTCTCTCTCTCTCTCTCATCATCCAAGATCAGCATATATACCAGTGATCATGTAGACATATACATCTGTTACGCATCTGAATATGTTAAATAGGAATGCGAGTATATATCGCTAAAATAAAATCAATTAACATTGTTAAAATGAAGCAGTAATCTTCTACCTGATTAGACATGCGAATGCACAAAGTCTCGCTACCTTGAAAGTGGTTTCGTTACAATAATCAGCAAGGAGGAGAGAAGTGTAAAAGTGATTAGATCTGCCTGGATACTTGGGATATAATTGGAAAGGTATACATTCTCCGGATATTCTGGTAATACTGGCAATGTAGGAGTACATGCTCCATCGCCTCTACCGATCCAGATTGACAAAAACAGCGACGCCGCACATAGGGAGCACATGTGTATCTCCTCTCAAGAAGGGCCAATGGGAGAACATTGAATCTAGCCATGGTAAAAGCTCTGCGGTATACCCTGAAAATCTTGTGGGTCTCGAAGGTGCTACTGGACTTGACTCTAGCTCTTCTAGTGCAGACCAACATGGCTCCCCTCTGAAACCGTTATTCATCGAGTGGTCTTCTGTGCAGTCACACACTGGGTACTGCACAGGCTGTCCTCCTGAGCCCAAAATGGGCAGCTTAGAGGGAACATTGGTCCTGAGCCCAAAATGGAATGGCGCAATGATGAGCCACAAGGATGATGCCACAATGACGAGCCACTGATCTTGCACAAAAGAAACGTTGGCCCAAGAGGAAGCATGCTCCAGGGCACCAGCTATCTAGAACCCGTTCACAGGAGCCAAGCCTTAGATGTTTATACCTCACACTTTTCTCCCCAACAGGGACTCTGAGGAGCTTGCCACCTTATTCTCCCCTCCTCTATTTAATCCTAGCTCTGTGAGATGGGTTGGGCACAGAATGAGGCCCAAGATAACCCAGCGACCTTCCATGGAAGGGTGGCGCTTCAAACCCGAGTCCCCCCATGGGTCCCCCCCCAGAGCTGAAAGCTCACGCCCCGAGCTGCCATTTTCCAATGCTACCCTGAATGGTGGTGGGAGAAAATACCACAAAGACACACACACACACACTCACTCTCTCACACACACACACACACACACACAGACCCACTGGCCTGATGCCATGACACTGCTTCAGAGGGGGGGGGAGTGATGTCAATACACCCTAAGAATCACTGTAAACTTTATAATTCTAACATAGAGCCTTTTCAGCAATTTCTAGAGAGGCACGATGTCACTTCTGGGTTTCTCCCAGAAGTGACATCACACTGTCACTGTTGGCACCCTCCCATGTCCCCACCCTGCCCGCGGTCTCCTGTGCCTGGCATTCCTAGCCCCCCTAGATTCTAGTCTGAAATCCTAACTGCTGCATACATCCAACACACACCATTGTAGATCGGATGCTACTTACCTAAGTCTTGGACAGTTTTGCCCTAAAGCATTCAAGATGGCGTCAGTGATGTTGGAGCAGCCAGAGGCACACAGAGATTGCAGCTTGTGGCACCCCCTGCATATTGTAATGAGGCCATCATCTGTAATTTGCTATTGGGGGAGGGAGAGAAGTAAAAGTCAGCATTAATAAGGGCTTTCTTTTTCTTTTCTTTTCTTTTTTGCATAGGAGCCGTTTCAAAAGGAAAGATCTGTACAACAAATATATGTGTGCGTGCCTACACACACACACACACACACACACACACACACACACACACATCTATAGATAGATAGATATAGATAGAACTAACTTTCAGTCCCTTTCAGCAGTGAAGCAATGGCTTGCTGGAAACTGTCATGTGAAAAGCAGGATGCCAACTGCATATGGCCTCTCAGAACCAGGTCCTTTTTTGGGCTGCATGTTTCATTTTTGGCAAGGACCACAAATTGGTATACAGGATATTTTCTTGCAGGATAAAAATGTGCTTCCTGATCCAACTTAAAAAAACATACACACACAAACACGCAAGCAACTGTATTTTTAAGACATGCAACAATTAAGCTTGGAGAGAAGACCAAATAAAACATTCTAGCTTGACAGAGGACCAATTTTTCCCAGCCGGTCCTGCAAACAAACTTGGAAAGACCTCCTGGACAAGGACGAATCCCGACCAGATGGCTCTGCCACACTAAATGTTAGCACTGGGGCTGTTTTGAAGGCTTCCTCACATTATCCAAACAACACTTCCAGTACGGGCTGGTCTCATTTTTAAAATACCTGCTCCATGAGTAGAGTGGCAAGTTTTCGGTAGGGATGAAGGTGGAGTCTAGTAGGCTTTTCATGGTTAGGAGGCCACAGTCTAATGGATGTGGGGGCCAATACAATTTTAGAATAATCTGGCTGAAATAGCTATCTTATTCAACTAGACAGCCAGCATCAAACATGCAGTAAAAATGTTAAATGGGCATCCAAAATACCCAGCAGTTGGTGAGCATGTTGGTGGGGCCAGGAGAGATAACTTTCTGTAGTTCTAACTTACTGAGAACAATGATGGCACTGATCACACACCCAAATGTCTAGGGCAGTGGTGGCGAACCTATGGCACGGGTGCCAGAGGTGGCACTCCAGAGCCCTCTCTGGGGGCACACGTGCCATCGCCCCAGCCAGGCCCAGACCATCATTAAAGTGTCGAATTCTCTGCCAAATAATTTTAAGTCAATGAAAGCATTTGGGATTGCTTTCCTTACTTTGTTTGGATCATCTTAAGTTAATGTATGAGTTGCTTTTTCTAAACTAAAACCTCAGTATTCAGGTTAAATTGCCGTGTTAGCACTTTGCGATAAATAAGTGGGTTTTGGGTCGCAGTTTGGGCACTCGGTCTCTAAAAGGTTCGCCATCACTGGTCTTGGGGATGTGTTCTAAGGCTGCGATCACACACGCTAAATAATCTACTTTCAATCCATTTTCAGTGCACTTTCGAATTGGATTTTGCCAGTTCACACAGGAAAAATCTAGTTGGAAAGTGCACTGAAAGCGGATTATTTAGCTTGTGTGACCGCAGCCCAAGGGAGCTCCGGATGGCATTTGATTTCTAAAAAGAAAAATGCCAGGGATCAAGTTTTATGGAAGCCCTGCTTCTTAATTCTAATGGTAGGGGGTGACAGGCAGTTGCTCAATGGTGAGGGAAAGGCCTCTCTCTGTACTTGCACAATTGTACACCATTCACTTATTCAAGGAAGCTTACACAGCACATCAGCTTTTAGACAAAATAATATAACAATAATTGAAGTACACGAGACAAAGGAACAACATATAATTCCTATCCTTCCTTTTAAAGATGGGGCAGAACTAAACATAGTGTGGGTGGAGGCACTTGTTGAAAGAGAAGGTTAGAGACTACAAATCTAGGCCAGCATTTAAGGAGGAGGAGATTAGATTTATACCCTGCCCTTCACTCGGAGTCTCAGAACAGTTTACAAACTCCTTTCCCTTCCCCTCCCCACACCCTGTGAAGTAGGTGGGGCTGAGAGAGATCTGACAGAAACTGCTCTTTTTCAAGAACACCTCTGACAGAACTATGGCATGCCCAAGGTCATCCAGCAGCTGCTAGCAAGGGAGTGGGGAAATCAAACCCGGTTCTCCCATATTAGAGCCCGCGCACTTAACCACCACACCACTCGTTAAAACAGACCTTATGTGCCCATCTAATTCAGTCACTGCTCAGGTGAGCTGCATTTTAATAGCCACCTCGGAAGAAGATTTACCACTTAAACTACAGCTGCCTTTCTAGTACAGCTTCCCTTCTAGTTGAGAGGCTATTTGATGGATTCACTGAAACCTTCCCCTATTTCTCTTTTCTCCAGCATGAATTCATTTGCTTCTTTCTCAGTGGCCCTGACTTGAAAGGAACAGCGTCAAATAAAATTAAATAAAAATACTGCACAGAAAATGACGCACAACAGCTCAGATAAGAATGACACCTGCCAGATGCTCCAAAATAAATCTATGAAACAATCCTCAGCTTGAATTGCTGGTCCAGTTTGTGGTATTTCTTTACGTCAAGCCCTGCATTTGTGACAGAATGATTGTCCCAAAAATTTAGGAATAAAGTGGTTTACATATATTTGGCATACATGATCCTGACGGACAAATAGTCTGACTTACTATAAGGCAGTTTCATGTGATGCGACTATGTAGTCGGAAGCAGTCTTAATCTCAACAATTAGGGATACCAGAGGCACAGAACAGGGTCCAGCCTGCACTCCAGTGGTGTTCCAGAGTGTATCCATTTCAGTTCTCCCACATTATATAGGGATGCCAGCCTCCAGGTGGGACCTGGGGATCTCCCAGAATCATAATTCATCTCCAGATTACAGAGATCAGCTCCGCTGCAGAAAATGGATGCTTTGGAGGATGGACTATATGGCATTGGACCCCATGGAGGTCCCTGTCCTTTCCAGGCTCCTCCCCCCCAAATCTCCAAGAGTTTCCCAACCTGGATCTGGCAACCAATGCTCCCTCTAAGTTGTAGAGTCTTGTGAGCACAAATTCTACTTTGTGAACTACTGGCATTAAAGTTGTGAGCGAGCGATTTGGCTACTGCATAAATTAGTTTGCTTTGGAGCCATCCTTCCTGAGCTGAGACAAAAATGTGTGAGCCGGAGGCTAAGAAACTGTGAGCTGGCTCACACGAACTCAGCTTAGAGGGAACACTGCTGGCAACCCTACCATATTAAGTGGTTTCTATTCATTCCTAAGACTGAAAATAAAGTGCTGCAAGGCAGCTGAAATGGACAAATTGACTTTATTGATGAACGTTCTTCAGGATTCTACATTCCAGAACACTTGGACACGATTTTATAGCTGGTATAATAAATGTGTATAGACAAATACAATTAAAAGACGACTTACAAGATAAATTATATGTATAACCCATCAAGATAGAATTGTAATGATATATAAAAAGGTAAAGGTAAAGGTTCCCTTGCTCGAAAGCCAGTTGAGTCCGACTCTAGGGTTGCGGTGCTCATCTCCGTTTCCAAGCCGAAGAGCCAGCGCTGTCTGAAGACGTTTCCGTGGTCATGTGGCCGGCATGACTAAACACCAAGGCGCACGGAACGCTGTTACCTTCCCACCGAAGTGGTACCTATTTATCTACTTGCAATTTCTTGCTTTCGAACTGCTAGGTTGGCAGGAGCTGGAACTAGAGACGGGAGCCCACTCCGTCATGCGGCACATTCGGGTCTCGAACTGCTGAACTACTGACCTTCCACAGCCTGCAGTTCAGCGTCTTAACCACTTGAGCCACCGCAGCTCCTGTAATGATATATACCCACATTATAAAACTAGAAAATATTGTTTAAATTTAGGCTTAAGTAATGTACTAATTGTGAAAATCTAGTACACCCATCAATGTAATGTATGTATGTATGTTTTACTGTTTAATTGTCTAGTTTGTATTGTATTGTGTTAAAAAATTTAATGAAATTCTGTCCCTTCGGACAGCTATAAAAATAATAATAAAGTGCTGTACTTGAGGACAACACTGCAGTGAGAGCTAAACCTCCCTCCTCTCCCATTCCTGATCTATGATGACTACGCAGTCCTCACAGGGGCCTCTGTAACATAAGAACATAAGAGACGCCAATGTTGGATCAGGCCAAAGCCTCTGTGTCACACAGTGGCCAAAAACACCAGGTGCCATCAGGAGGTCCACCAGGACATTAGAAGCCCTCCCACTGTTGGCCCCCCCAAGCACCAAGAAGACAGAGCCCCTATCTATACCTTGTGGCTACTAGCCACTGATGGACCTCTGCTCCATACGCTTATCTAATTCCCTTTTGAAGCCGTCCATGCTTGTAGCCACCGCCACCTCCTGTGGCAGTGAATTCCATGTGTTAATCACTCTTTGGGTGAAGAAGTACTTCCTTTTATCCGTTCTAACCTGACTGCTCAGCAATTTCATGGAGTGCCCACACATACAAGCCCTCCCTTCATCATATCCCCACCTGCCACGTTGCTAATCTTCACGCATTGTCAAGAGTTAGCTCTGTGCTAATTCCTCACATCTTGCTGAACTTGCCTGCTTGTCTACCTCTTCGGGTGTTGTGGCAGGACGGGCCTGCTCTAGCATGCCAGCCTCATTTCCGCCCTGCCCTCCTAGGGGCTCCCAACTCCCCAGAGGGGCTTTTCTTTCTCACTGGGGTAGCCCGCCACAGCCACCTGGTCGTTGTAGGCATCTACCCACTGGGAGGATCAGGACTCCCAGCTTCCCTTCTCAGTTCTGAGGCCTTGCCTCTCTGTCTCCCGCTGCCCAACGCCTGGCTACCGCAGGGACCGTTTAATGCCTTGAACACCCTTGGAGGACTAGCCGCCTGCCAACCCCCCCTGGAGCCCCTTTTAATATACTGTGTCCGAAACGGTGGAGGTCTATGTGGTGCAGAGAACCACTCACAGCACCAACAGTTTAAAGCATTTATTAAAAAGAAAATGCTTACAAGTATACTTTTAGCACTGTACCAGATTTGAGCAAGGGAAACAAAAGAAATGGGTAAAAATGCAAATCCTCTGCTCCTTCCCATATACATGATGGTAAAATATAGGACAGGCTCTTTAGCTTAGCTGTTCTAGTTCTTTACAGAGTTCCATTACCTTGAAGCTCGCTCCCAGGCAAGCACATGGTCAATATGGCTCCCTCAGGAGTTAAGGGTCCTGTGTCCTCTCATTGCCTGGGCATCCCAAAGAAAGAGGGCTATATAACACTCTGGCTAAAAATTCATTACAACCTGAAGGGTTTAATACCTCACCTTTTAGCCTCGGACCCTTACCCTGCCTGGTCCACACTAATTCTTAATAAGTTAAATCAAATTGGCCTATTCCTAGAAGATCTGTTCTATGGAAGCCTATACAAGGCAAGAACAGCTGTCGAGCAGAGGCTTCGTGATATTGAATCACAAAATGAAGAAGCTTTGCTACCCAAGAACTTCAGAAATATAAAATCTTGGCCTAATTTTACTGTTGCCCCTTATTTAGTTAACATTACCTATGAACCCTAGAGATGGGCCTTTTCCAGAGCCTGTTTTGAGGCACTCCCTTCCGCTGTACTGCAAGGTAAATTCACTCGAGTCCCAATGCATGAACGTAAATTCACTCGAGTCCCAATGCATGCCCATGCATGGCTAATATGGTGGAATCAATTACTCATGTCCTCCTGTTCTGCAGATTCTATCAGGAGGAACGAGACCATCTTATACTACCCCTTCTGTCTAGATTTAGCCCTCTGCAGTCTTATCTTGACTTTAGGCCAGAAATCCTTCATAAATTCCTTTTAGAAAACGTTCAAAGCTCAGTGACTTATGCTGTGGCAAAATTTTGTTGCTTAGCTATTAGGAAACGTAAACTTATTTTAGCTGGAAAAATTGTATGATTCTCTTATTAACATTATTTTATTTTACTAATTTTATTAACTTTCTCTTGTTAATGTTTTTATACTATTCCCATGTTATGACTATTTTAATCCTTATATCAGAATTGTACTGTTTTACTGGCTCTTGCTGCAATAAATTAGACGACGAAGAAAGAGGGCTATTTTCTGTTGCACTGAGTTTCTATAATCTCTGGTTCCCCTCTCACTTGACCCCTGTCAGCCCAGGTCAAGGCAGCTTTTCCTGTTGTCTCCAGGAATCTACTTCCTCGGCCTCTCTAGAATTTGACACTCCCCAACTCTCTGCTCCCTGACTGAAGGGGGGGGGGGAGAGAAGAAGAAAGCTTGACTATCCTATTGTCTTTCCTGCTAGATCTATTAGCATTTGCAAGAAGGTGGGCTGAGGCCCCCTTCCCCCTCCCCCTTCCAGCCTGTTCTCTGTCCAGAAAGAAGAAAAAAACATTTTTAAGACACCAAGTGGGGGTTTGCTGCTTGCCAGTCTCCTAGGAGAAAATACATTTCTTCACAGGTGTTATCAGTGTATTCATGATATCAGCAGCCATCACACCTATGCTTATCCTCACTTCACACCTATCTGTATGCCTAGCAACCATGGAGCAAAGGCTAGCACAGCTAGCACAGCTGGAAGCAAGGGGTCAGCCAGGAATGCTGGAATAGAGCAGAGAGCAATAAAAAACAGGTTGCTTACCAGTAACTGGTAATCTTCGAGTGGTCATCTGTGCATTCACACCCATGGGATCTAGTGCGCACGTGCTGGATCAATCGGTGCTGTAGCAAGCTCTTTTAATGGATTTTCATGCCCAGTCCCCCGGGCATGCGCGGGAATCCCACCGCGCATGCCCAGAGGGGTGGGCACGGACATCCCGCCAGTTCCTACAAACCACTGCAAATCAACCCCTATTAAAAATGTAGAAGCTGACAGCAGCGGGGAAGGAGAGTTGGGTGGTGTGAATGCACAGATGACCACTTGAAGATCACCAGTTACTGGTAAGCAACCTGTTTATCTTCGATGTGGTCTCTGTGCTTCACACCCATGGGAGATTAGCAAGCAGTAGCCTACCTGGAGGAGGGTGCTGGCAGGTCCTTTACTGCGTAGCCGAAGACAGAATGTGACGTCCCATGCTGGTACTGGTGTTCGTACGGACGTCTAGGGCATAGTGCCTGATGAAGGTATTTGGCATTGCCCACGTAGTGGCTTTGCAAATGTCCGTCAGCGGCACTCCCTGGAGGAAGGCAGTGGAAGTCACGACAGCCCTGGTAGAATGAGCCCTGATAGGGCCAGGTAATGGCTGTTTGGCAAGTAGGTAACACAGATGGATTAGATCTACAATCCACTTTGACAGGCGTTGGGCCGTAATGCAAGTGCCCAGGTGTGGTGAAGCGTCTGAGATGAATAGTTGTGATTCTCGTCTAGTTGGGCGCATTCTGTTGAGATAGAAGAGGAGGTGGAGTGGTTTGTCTTCCGCTGATGTTGGGTTTGGGAAGAAGTCAGGTAGGAAGACCTCTGCCTGCAGGTGGAACTCTGACACCACCTTCGGCAGGAAGGAGATGTCCGGGATGAGGCAGACTCCATCTGGCAGAAAGGAGAGGTAAGGTGTATTGTGCCAGAAAGCCAAAAGTTCTCCCACTCGCCTGGCCGAGGTAATGGCAGTTAAAAAAGCCGTTTTCCACGCTAGGAGTTTGAGTTCACATGTCGCGAGTGGTTCGAAGGGCTTCCTTGTGAGCTGGCGTAGAACCAGAGTAAGGTCCCATGGAGTGACTGGAGATTTGACAGGAGGGTAAAGGTGAAGTAAACCTTTTAAAAACCGTTAGGAAATTGGATGCGCAAAAAAGAGTACATCCATCAACAGGAACATGAAAAGCC